>NW_027369443.1:0-42705 GCF_046119375.1 Phyllobates terribilis
CAAAAGGTAACATATCCACAGTGTGGAATGAATTCCATGATATGTTGTGTAATCTCGTGAAAGAGATAAAAGGTACATTCAACATTAGCATGTAAAAGATGATTAGGTAAAGAGTGATAAAGGGATATTCAGAAACTTTTGTTTTGTGGTCTCCAGGGAGTGCATTATGAGGCTATCAAATGTATGATAAGGGAGTAGACCCCAAATGCGACAAGAAACGAAGATGTATGATTAGGAACAGGGATGGTCAACCTTGTGTGCACTAAATGGCTCCCTATGTAAGGAATGAAATACCATTACATATTTCAAATGTGTACCCATTCTGGAGGACTCTTAGCCTGCAACAAGATCCTTTAGATATTGATGTATTGCAAGTCAGACGAGATGTGTACAAGAGCAAGCTGGATGAGTTTGTTCACAATGATTTCAACACCTATCCCTCGAAGAACAGGCCAAGTGTATATATGAGATGAATAGGATTGCACACCCTGAACAAACTGATGTGCATCACTTTGCAAATGTCAAACACAAAGGTAGACCTCCGGGTGCACAAAATAAAGCAAAACCACCTCCACCACCATTTTGCGTGACCAAGAGAGTGCCATCTCACTGGGAGCATGTTGAAGAAGAAGTAGAGGATAGTGGCACACCTCCCAAGAAGAAAAATCACACACGTAAGAAGAAGGAGTCGGAGGAAGTTCCTTCACATTTACCTAAACCCCTAAGAGTTACAAACTTCCAAGACGTATTTCAAGTACTTGCCGAAGTTTTTGATAGAACATATACTGGGGTGGTATATCAAATTGTACCTGATGTAAATTGTGGCTATCGAGCTATAACATTTAGTATGGGTGACTCAGAAGAGAGTTGGGTGAACATAAGAGAGCTCATGATGTTTACAACCAACACAGACCGGGAGGTCTTAGGGAAGACGATGACATCCCCTGTTACTATGATTGATATGCTATTGAAGCTTCATTTCTTAGATCGGGATTGCTTTGCCCCTCAACGCACTTGGTTCACGGTTCCAGATAGGGTATAATTGCAACAACTACTTTTAACATGATATTAGTCATCTTTAGTAAGGGTGGCAGGTTGGTAGCTCTACATACCCACCAATTAGGGCAAGGCCAGATTATGTGCAGGGACAAATGCTCCAAATCGTATGCCTTGGACACGTGAAGGAAGAAAATAATTGGATTATGGTAATTTTAACATTCTAAATTGGTATATTTTTCATTCATTATTAAATATCATAATCGACTATATTTCAGGTTCTTCTTAACGACGAGTGCCCATTGTCCTCAATTACTTGCATGTGGGGATATCATCGTGAAGAATCAGCTTTATAGTTGATTGCTCCATATATGTCTCGTTTTCAATCTTACGTTGATAAACTTCATGCACCATTAAATTCAATGTAATTTTTTTTGTTAAATTATTACTAATAAAATCAATTACTTTGTTGCCAAAAAAGTTTTATATAAAATTTAAAATGTATCGAAACACGGTTATTGATCTTAATATTCATCTCGATTTTACTACATAGGTAATAAAAGCAACTAATATCATACCTTAATTAGTGTTATGATGCTGTTCAGGTGTAAACAAATCTTATGGTGTAAAATGAGAACAAATCTAGACCGTTGGATCATTTCAAGAAAATGTAAGTCGGGGTCCAAAAATGCATGCTGGAGGCCGAAAAATGCATGCCAATAAAAATGCATACCGGAGGCCCAAAAATACATTTAAACAAAAATGCACGTCGGGTGCCCAAAAATGTATCTATATTTTGCATGCAGTTTTAACACATTAGCATGCACTTTTTGCACATAAGCATGCATTTTTCACACATAAGCATGCACTTTCAACGCATGAACTTACATTTGATTTTAAATGCATTTTTAGTTGAACTTGAATGCATTTCAAGAAATAAATATGCATTTTCAATATATATACCTGCATTTTTGCATGTTTATTTTTGAAATGCATAAAAGTCAACTCACAATGCAAGTTTATGTGTTGAGAATGCATGCTTATGTGTTAAAAGTGCATGCTAATGTGTTAAAAATGCACGTAAAATATAGATGCATAAAATGCCTCTGACTTGCATTTTTATTGGAATGCATTTCTGGGCCTCCGGATTGCATTTTTATTGGAATTCATTTTTTGGACCCCCGACTTACATTTTTATTGGGATGCATTTTGGGCATCCAACTTGCATTTTTATTGGGATGCATTTTTTGGCCTCCGACATGCATTTTTATTTGTTCTCATTTTACATCATAATATTTGTTTGAACCTGACACTTTTTCTTAGTGTTATAGCATAGTAAATCACATTGATCTCTATATAATGGTTAAGGAAAGATGAAACCACATCGATATCATCTTGATAATGCTATAGGCTAGTAATTCATCTCATTTTTTGTTAAAATATAGTATAAAAGACTATATATATTGAGTATTGTACTAAACTTATTGAAAGTTGATTAATGGAAGCTAATTGGAATATAATGTGATCTGGCGGTTACTGACGTGCCATAATAGGCGGTTGATGTTGGGCAGGAACCGACGGTTGAAGAAGGGCAGGAACCGACGGTTTTAGTAGGAAGTAACCGACGTTTTTGGTTGGGCAGGAACCGACGGTGTTGTCAATGCGTTTAAAAGCAAAAAACAGCTGCGTCATTTAGCAACACCCTAAAGAAAATCCGTCTTACATGTGTGTTTTTAAATTTAAAAAAGATCAGCTTTTTTTTAATAAAAATTCTACTTTTAAAAAATTAAAAAGATGTTATTAAATTTTAAATATATCAGATTTTCATTTCAAAGATCATTTTTTATTAACACATTCGGTTAATGAATTTTAAATATCAAATTTTAATCAGAAAAATAGTTTTTACAATTTTGAAATCAAAGTTCTATTTTAAGAACCTGTTTTTGTTAAAAAAAAATTTAAAAAATTTAAAAATATGTTTTAAAATTCAAAAATGTCTTTTTAATCAAAAAATCTGTTCATAATTTTTTTAATATTTTTATTTCGAAAAATAAAAACAAATTTATTAAATTTAATAACATATTTTGTAACAAAAATATACGCAAAATAAAATTCTGATTTTTAAATTTTTAAAACAGTTTTTCTGATTAAAAATTGTTTTTTAAAAATTTAATAACAGTTTTTAATAAAAATCAAAATAAAAATCCTTTTTTAAAATTTTAAATAAAGATTTAAAAAAACTGATTAAGAAACAAATATACGTGAGCGACAGTTTTTTAATAGAGACGTGTCTCTTATATGAGACTTCGTTCAAAACGGAGTCTCTATTCCGAACCTCTCTTTCTTTTTCATGTGAAACACCATTTAAAATGGAGTCTTTATTCTGAATTTAATAAAATACATTTTGATAATATATTTTTTGAAAGTTTGGCAGAATGTTTCGAAAAAATGGACAGTATCTCCCAATTGACTCTCCACATTTTATTAAACACTCTAAGTATATAAAATGCATTGATTGATTGAAATAATAAATGCATAATGTTTAATTTGCAAATATCGATGTGATTAAAAAATTAAAAAATGAAAAATATGTGATGATAATTTTATAAATGATTTAAAATTTCTTTTTAACGTAATCATGACTTCATAATTAATATTATAGGTTTATTAATTACATCATCCATCCCATAACATAATTTTCATTTATTTTTATACACTTGCCGATACACTTTTTATATCGTTAAATAAATTATAAAGTACTTATCGAAACGAATCAAATAAGACCTCACACAACTATTTTTTTTCTTATACATTAATAAGAATCGAGAAAATAAATTTCAATTATAAATAGTATCAATACAAGGATGAATACTATAATTATAGGACGGAGGGAGTAAATAGTAATATTCGTTCGTACCATAATTTTACTTCCATCGGAAAGTTCCTCGTCGTATCATTTCTAACTTATTACCTACAAAATTGAGGATAGACAAATTCGAGCCCACGACGATAAAGGAGAAGAAACAGTCTCGAGATACAAGACAGCTATGCATGTCATAAACTTAGCTGTAACAAGCATATATGTATTAATTAAATCTTAGCACTCGATATTTAAGGGCCATTTCCATGGAAACTTAAGCTTAGAATTGAGCAGCTCTTTTGGCCAAAATCAGCAGCTCTAACTCTCTCGGTTGATTATATAAGAAGTTGAGAAAAGAGATCATCGATGGCCGATCAAGACAGAGGACTCCACCACCGTGACCACGACGAGCACCATGGAAGAGGCTGGCTCTATGCTTGGTTCGTTACTTAATCTTTTCATAAAATGTTTATTTAATAATTAGTTACATAAAAATATTTGAGCAATTTCATGACAATTAGTTCTTAACTAGTTTAAGTTCCCATGCATGCGATTATCCAATATTTATATATTTAAATAAAGTAATTTTTAGATACATTATAGAGAAATTTTTTTAAAACCACCCCTTATTTGAGCCATTTTTCAAAAAACCACCCCTTATATCGATAATTGTTTTAAACCACCCCTTATATATATTCCGTTATCAATGCAACACCTCTTTGTCATTTCCGTTAAAAAATCCGTTAAAATCTGTGCAAATTACCACCCCTTATATATATTCTGTTATCAATGCAACACCCCTTTTAACGGAAATGACAAAGGGGTGTTGCATTGATAACGGAATATATATAAGGGGTGGTTTAAAACAATTATCGATATAAGGGGTGGTTTTTTGAAAAATGGCCCAAATAAAGGGTGGTTTTAACAAATTTTCTCTTATATATATACTAATAAAAATATATGATATCGATTGTGTTTGATTTTTTTTAAATATTAACTCTTTGATTAATTATTATTCCGTGTATTCTGTAATTTAGTTATCTTTAATTTTTCTTTATATAAGATATCTTTATAAAAAGATTTGTGGACCATAATCAATTTTATTGTAGCTTACATATTGTCTTATTATTAGGGTTTCTTTTGACATAGCACTTGTGGAGATAATTTAGGTCATGTAATTCTCAATTTCTCATCAACCATAAGATGTGTAATCAAATACAAAGTATTTATTTTTCAAATGTATATATACTCCTTTTCCGGAAAATCCTAGGATCTCGAAAACAAATTGTCCGCTTTAAAAAATACCATGTGGTACTGTTACTACGAGAATTGTTCTCGCCATTCTCATATGAGGAATGGTTCTCGGTGAACCCAGAGGCAGAAACATATATATATATAAGGAAATTTATGCTGAAATTAAACCTACGTTACGAAAAGTGAAATTATAAACATCTCCAAATAATGAGCATAGAGTATTAATTTGTAAATATTGTTCAAGAGATTTTATTTACAAAATTGTTATTGTATTACTTTTTTTTTTTATCTTTTTAGTCACATCACCCTATGTTCATAAACTGATACTCATTATTTAGATAATATTATTCACACTTTTGTATTTCATGAAGTAAAATCTAATTTATTAATCCGATCCTAATTCATATATATATCGAATTTGTGTATGTGTTATATATGGAGTATAATGAAATGTACGCTTTACATGGGTTGATGCATGCATGCAGTTTGTTCACACTATGTTGCTGCTTTTGCTGCAAAGAGGCATGCGAGGGCTGCGCCAAGATCTTCTGCTGCTGTCTACCTGACGACGACGACAAGAACAAGAAGAAGTAGAGCTTCAAAGCATATTTATAATCCCCCAACAAAATATATGAATCAAAATGCGTGATTGATTTAATATGTATCAAATCTTATTGTACAACTTTCTGTTGTTTTTTTTTTCAAGCATTGGATGTGAAGTTCGAGTTTGGTGTATTTGATTTTAACAAAAGGGTTCGAAGCATGAAAATTGGGGGGGAACGAGTGATTGTTTGTTGATGTATTGTTGCTTTTGATTGATCACTATGATAATGAAAACTATGCTTATTGTTATCTTTATTAACTATGATGCATACGACTTCATTCGAGAGAATAATTTGTAAACTGTCTGCTTATCTTTATCATGTGTCTCCTGATCTTATCATCACGTGTCACTGATAAAGTCCGGTAAATGGACAAACACATATATATTCGAAACACAATATAAGTTCATAACATGTTTAAATCAATTAATAAATAAGAGGGTAATTCATGGTATTATAGCGGGGCTATTATTCTCTCTACTTCTGATATGAAAAGTCATATTCTCACATGCTCCCTCAAGTGGTGAAGCCATCATGGCAAGCTAGCTCAGCTAAACCTGGAAACCTACCCAGACCCGGAAACCGCTCTGACGCCATGATAAAGTCCGCTAGACCGATAAACACGGAAGTCGTGTACACAAGCTGAAAAGGGCACGCACGCATTAAACCCACATTACGGGTCCATGAAGTTCTTTCTTTATACCAATTGACAATAGGAAGAGTAAATCATGGTATTATATACTATGCTTATTCATGCTGCTTTCGATGTGAGAAGTTCTATTCTCATAGTCATTAACTTAAACTCTCATAACCGATTCAAAGTATTATCAATCAGTCGATTATTAACAAAACTTGGTATCTGACAAGTCTATTGGAACTCTTTTTAAGAATGCGCTTTCAACGAGTTTTCGGAATACAATTCCGGTTAATTCATTGTATATGGTGTTGATTGCAGCTCAACGAGGATCTGAAGTCAACACACCTTCTACTTTTTCGATCCTAAGATGGATTCACACTATTGATCGTGTGTTTTTGGACTTAATCAAACTAAAGAATAGTTCTTTTGTGCGGAAAAGATTAATACTTTGAAAGCAATGAATTCCAAAATGATCTTCTTCATTGATTCTCTTAGACGTTTACAACTTCAAGGCGAACACATAGTTCTCAATTCGTCACCTAAACTCTCCTTGATATTGCCTAAACTCTAATCAACAAAGATAACCTCTTGCTTGAACAACCACGATCTAAACCGGTTAATCTAAACTATTATATCAAATGCATAATCGCCGAAAACAAATCTTCTAAAAGCTATTTAACCTCATTAAATAATAACCTAAATCGAAACAGAAAAGAAAAATAACAAAGTAGCTCTAACAACCTAGATTGTGTATCTAGAAGATCTTGTGCAAATTCTATCTTTCCCTTTATAGGAAATGGGAAGATCTTTCCTCTTATAGCCTTGGTAACGCGCTCGGTTCCCTTCATCTAGCATTTGGTTCTCTTAAGTGCGTCTTTCCTCTATGTTACTTCGAACCATAATTACTCGGTTCCCACGATTCTGGTTCTCGGTTCCCTAAATCTGGTGAAGCGTTTTACGCGCGTTGTTTCTCTTCTCGCTTGATTCCCTTCAGCCGCTTTATCTTCCTAAATTCAAACTCGTTAATTCCTTCGCTTTATTGACACAATTTGCTCGAAGGCCTATTAACATCCTGCAATAACTCACTCAAGGTAGATATTAGTATATAAAGATGTTTGTTATCATTAAAATTGAGAACTCGTAGATTATGGAGTCTAGTAACTAACTCCCATAATCTAAAATTTCTCTCTTTTAATGATGACAAACATAGAATCCTGGCATAGATATGTAAGAGTAGCCAAATGAACTGAGAAATAAATAATGGTTGATTCCCCCTGTGAACAAGTAGCACTTATCACCCTTTCGAACTTACCATAAGGATTAGTCCCCCCTTAATTGAATAACTGTTATGCCTATATTATTTCCCCTTTTAACATCATTTAAAAGGACATGGTCATTATTAAACAAGGGAAAATAAATCTAGCACGTGCGTGCCCTCAAGAGCAATGTTAAGTGATGCATATGAAAACAGACAAGTAAGTCGCTTCTAGTAAGCACTATAACAGACAATCAAGTAAACACCAAAGCACACTGATTATATTATTAATCAATAATAAGATCACAAAATACAAGGAAAGAAGGTAAGGCTTTCAGGATTCCTAGGATTTTCGAAGTGCTGAGAACATGCTTTGATTCAAGTCCATCTCTTCCTCCTCAAAATTATCCAGATAGTCGTCTTTCAGAGGGCCGACCATGAGGGCCTTCACATAATGCAGGTGGAAATCAATCATATTTTTGAGGCCTACCATGTGCTTGTTCATCTAGAGCATTGCTTCTAAAGTGCGGAGTGGGATATCAGAAGGTTTAAGGATTTCGGGTAGAAGGGACTGCTCAACCTTTGTAGCTGCTTGCTTGGGCTTCTGAGGAGGGGCTTCCGTACCAGCATTCTTCACCAGTCGCCTCGGCCCGTTCACAATGATGATGCTCTCAAGGGTCGTCTCCTTTACTGGCTTGTAGATGCCGAGCTATATTATTAGCTTCTTCACAACGTGCATGTATGGCAACACGTGGTTCTTGTGCATCTTGACCGTCAAGATGTGGGTCAGAATCAGCCTAGGAGTGTCAATAATGCTCCCCTCTATTGCAGCTCGCAGAAGACAGGCATCAGCGATGGTTATGGTGTCGGGCTTCTCTTGGCGAGGTATAATGTTGTGCAACATGATGAAATGGAGGTGCTTTTTTCCCAAAAGCCAGCATGTGCATCTTGATTTCCTTCATCTTTGATTTCCCGATGAGCAGCTCGATGATCTTTGCCTTCCTAGATGGACAATTTTTCTTTGGCAAAGCGGCGTACGCATCACCGGTTGGAAGGCCGAGGACTTTAGCAACGAGCTTCACATTCACTGTCTTGGGCTCGTCCCTCCATGTGATATGTGCAACTGAATAGCTCTGACCTGGAGATGGTGACATAGGGACGAGAGCGCTATAGAATTTCCTCACCTCGTCCAGGTCGACTACGACGGGCTCTTCTTCCAACTCACACCAACGGGTGTGCTCTAGTGTAGCCACTGTTGCCGCGACATCAAATTCAGTCGGGTCGAGGGTCTTCCAGAATCCTTGCCCTATGATTAGGGGCTCGATCACCAACCTTGTACCGAAGTTTCTGTGAGTTGGTGGCAACTGGATATACTGAGTACCTTCCATCAGAATCACCGCTTTAGACGCCATGCCCTTGTCCTTCTTGACAGTAGTCGAGGAGGAGTGATGGAGAGAGGTTTTTTGAGGTAGGGGCGGCTGGATGGATAGTTGGGAGCCGTGAGGGAGAGTTCTGGTAGCGTGCTCTCTTTGTGAACGAAGAGAGTCTGTGTGTGCTCACTACTTTTGGAGCGAGAGGGCTTTGAAGTGGTGAAGAAGACGGAATGGATCTGTTCTATTGTTGCAGCTTTGTCTTCCTCCATTGGAGTGGGAGAGGAGGAGTGTTGGGAGGAAGTGTGCTCAAGGGTTTTAGGTACCGGAGAAGGTGGGGAAGGAAGCTACTCCGGGATTTGGTGTCTCGGAGATTGGGTCTAGGCTGTAGCGTTCTCTCTGTAGGTATCTCCCACCGCCACAGTGTTGGCGGGTGGGATTTGGGTTGTGGTGGTTGGAGGCGGTGTTTGTGTTGAGGAGCTCGGGGGTAGGGACTAGAGGAAGGCCTGATACTTGAGGAATTGCTCTCATTGTTCCAGAGAGATGTTCATTGGGTTGGCCATTTGTGTGTTTGAAGTAGCTTGAATGAGAGAATATTAAAGATGAGAGAGAGATTGATTTTCTGAAAGAGATTAGGGTGAAGGGAGTACGAATATGGAAGGGCATGAATTTATCTAGATTGTGCAACAGTCCAATAGTAACGATTCATTTCAGATCTGATTTAGCGCCTTGGAACTCGTAGTGTGCAGGTAGCCGTTCGGAACTAGGCCGTAATGAGTGCCTAGGGAGTAGGCGGCCGTTTTATCACTCAGTCCCTATAAGTCTGTCGATCCCCAAGTCCAGTTCCCATTAATTATGCGCTTGTTATTTACTCAGTTATCTAGGTCCCCATCATCTTAGGAGCTGTGTCTCAGTTCCCATTCTCAGAGAGGTATTTTTACTAGCTTAGCAATTATATATATGTAAACACACAAGGGGACTTCATAGCTCTTTAAATAAAGATGTGCTAAGCATAATTAGGAAGGCTCTTTGTCATCTAAGTGAATATTGCCAGGTGTGGACTAATGGTCATAGGGAATGGAATACAAAGATCAAGCTAAGGGACTGACTTATAAACATGAATCATATCTTGGGGGGGGGGGGGGGCTTTTTGATATGGTTAAGAAGCGATCATCATGTTTATATATAAAGGCTTGAAAGAGAGAGCTTGCAAGGGTGTCAATTTCAGCAAGCAATAGTACATTCCTAGAAGAAGCTAACAAGTGTCTATCAATAAGCATCACACAGATCATGCGAGAGACGAATACCCCTAAGATTACAGGTTAGGTTCACGCACGTATTAGTCCTAAGTTCCCAAGTTTAAAAGAAGCATGAATTCATGAGTCAAGATAGAGGGAACTTACATGGAGGGAGATGCTTAATTGAAGGGGATCAATCCCAAGAGTAGCCTTAGATTGACAAATGGTTCCTTGTTTAGGGCCTTGGTGAAAATATCAGCTATTTGATCCTCAGTTCTACAATGAGTAAACTCTATGTTTTTCTTCTCCACATGATCTCGAAGGAAGTGATGACGGACGTCAATATTCTTTCTTCGAGAGTGGTGCACAAAGTTTTTTGAGATATTGATAACACTTGTGTTGTCACATATTATCTCAAGAGAGCCCACAGAAATATCAAAGTCATTGAGTTGTTGCTCGAGTCATATGATTTGAGCACAACATGAAGCAACCGCTATGTATTCTGCCTCGGTGGTAGAGAGAGCTATGGAGTTTTGCTTTCGAGATCCCAAGATACCAGGCAAGGGCCTTGATAGGAGCTTATTATATGGTGTTAACTAGCAACTATTAGCCTAGGATTAGTGGTGTTTAGGTGCTTAATGAGTGGTATTCCCAGAATCTGATTTGGTGTTCATTTATGGATTTGCGGGATGCTCGTAATCGGTATTTAGTGATTTTTATCATGGAGGTCCCGGTTATTCTCACTTTTAGTGCATTCGGGATGGATCTAGAGGAAGTATACCACACCTACACTAAGAGAAGAGGGTCAAAGACGTGCTTCGACCATTGAAGAGAAGAGAAGAAGTGCTAGGAAGAGGTGCCGAGATATTGAGCTGAGTTCAGATGGATCGTTCTCACTGATCCGATGTCCGATTGAGGTGATTCCAATTCGAGAAGTTAGATATTGAAGTCTAATTTATTACCTCAAAAGATGAGCTCAATCGGAGTTATGAGTCAAACGTTATGACAATTCTACAAATAGCACTTTTCTGCAGAAGCTGTCTCGACCGAGACCCTGAAGTCGCGATCGAGATTTAGCCTCAGTAGACATGTCTCGACCGCGACCTACATGTCTCGGTCGCGACTCGGAGCCAGACAGGACTTGACGAAGATTTTATCCGAGATTTTTATTAGTTTTTCCATACCTTTTTATTTCTTTTGATTTATTTTATTTCCCTTTCACTAGGAACTATATAAACCCTTAGATATTAGGTTAGATTAGACTTTTGTTCACTTTTACAACTCATCCTTAGAAATTCAGCAGCCAAGAAGAAAGCTTCCACCTTTGTGCCACTTTCACCTTCACCCCTGATTAGTTTCATCCATAATTATGTATTGCTTTCAATTGGCTATGTCTGACTAAGATCCTACTAGTTCACTCTTAGGTTGAGGCCATTATTCTAGGATATGTTTGTGAGAATTCTTATGTTTATGTTCTAATAATAATTTCAGCATTGTTTTATGATCTCTTATGCTTTATTGTCTATTGATTGGTATTGATTTTATCTAGGTTGCAAACTAGGTTGATTATTATTCATTCATATTGCTAGGCTTGATAATTCGATTTGAAAAGTCTTGTCTTTTAGGTAGCAATCAGAATTAGCATAGACTATTTGCGAGTGCTTATTTTGTAGAGATTATAAACCTATGTCGAGTATCGGTGATTTGCCAATGGTATTGCATAGGCCTACTTATCTTTGATCTTTATGCTGTTGCGCTTTTGAACCTTAGGATTTCTTTGGTTATTGCTTACAACAAGGGTTTCTAGGACTATTTGGACTAGTTGCTAATTACGAACAAAGAGTAGGACAACTGGATTAGTTAGTTAAGAATATAGGATTGAGAGAATTAAATGATCAACTTTCCATAAGAATAATGCCCTGATACTAAAAGAGTGAGCTTTCCATCATATTAGTTTACAAATCCAACATTTACCATTTTATTATTGCTAGTTAGATAACAACAAACAAACCCCCCTAGTTACTACTAGGTAACACAATAGAAATAAGCTATCGTTGTGGCTCTCTTGGGATTCGACTCTGACTTACCACTTTACTAGTGGATTGTTTAGTTGGATTATCTTTGATAGGAACAACGACCATTTTACGCCTGTCAAATTTTGGCGCCGTTGCCGGGGAGCCAACTGTTATAGTTTGTTTCTTTTTGTGTTATCTTGGTGTGGACCTATCTTATGGTCCACACTCGCTCCACTAATTTAGATTTGCTTGATTTCATTCCAGAGATAGAGCGGACGCATCTACACAATCTGCGAGAAACTCTACAAAATCTAGTGATCGAATCGATGGCTGCCAGAACGTTGCGCGAGCTTACGGACCCAGATTTGACGCAACAACATCTAGGAGTGACGCTGCCTGCGCTGAATGCCGGCGTCACGTTTGAACTAAAGACCAGATTCATCAATTTGCTACCAAAGTTTCATGGATCAGTTGGGGAAGACCCAATTATGCATCTCAGTGAGTTCCACGACATCTGCAGCTGCAAGAAGCCGGGTAACGTCACCGATGAGCAAATTAAGATGAGAGCTTTCGGTCTTATGCTGAAAGACAGCGCGCGTCAATGGTACTATTTGCTACCCACCGGAAGTATCGACACTTGGGAGAAACTTCACAAAGCCTTCTTGAGTAAGTATTTCCCGTCCAAGAAGGCGGTTGCGTTGAAAAGAGCTATTGTAATGGTGGAACAGTAGGACGCTGAGACGCTGTATGACTACGTAGAAAGATTTGCAAGGTTATGTGCTAGCTGCCCATTTCATGGGTTTGAGGAGAAAGACTTGGTGACCCACCTTTACAATGGGTTACTTGATAATGAAAGAAGCTTAGTTGATGCTGCGTGTAAAGGGAGTGTGCTGAATTTAACTCCTGCCGAAGCTAGAGCCCGACTTAATGAGACTACCGAGGAAACGAGAAGTTTTGGGAGGACGTACATGAGGAAAGTAGTAAACGATGTGGATTCCGGAGAGCCCGAATGGAAGAGTGAGATAGCTGAACTAAAGAGTATGATCAAGAACATCGCCATCGGAAATCAGAAACCTATGAGACTATGCGGAATTTGTGCGGACGAGAGCCATCCTACCGACATGTGCCCGCAACTCCAGGACCAAACTATCGCTGAAGTACACGCTGTATGAGGTTTTGGACCTCCTAGACCTCGATTTGAGAACAACAACAACTACAATCAGCGAGAGAATAACAATTATAATCCGAGTGGTAAAGATCATCCCAGTTTTAGATGGGGAGACTCGTTTGGGGGGAAGAATCGACAATATCCATACACCAACCAGTACCGCGCTCCATATCAACCGAAATCCGACGAACCATCTATGAGGTAAATGCTCGAGTCCTTGACCAAACACTTCACCGCCCATGTTCAAACAACCGAGTCCAGCATACGCAGCCTAGAGAAACAGGCCGCACAAATAGCGGAGGCGGTGAACAACTTGCAACAACAGAATTCGGGAAAGCTTCCATCGCAAACTGTCGCAGCTCCGAGGGAGAACATAAGTGTCATCATGATATGAGGTGGACAATCACTCGATGAAAAGGTAGAGGAGGAGATGCTGGAAACGGTTTCTGAGCTAATGCCTCGACCGAGACAGGAAAGTCGCGACCGAGACTTGGCCCCAGTAGAGATGTCGCGATCGCGACATGTATGTCTCGAACGAGATGACGGTACCCAAGTTTCCAAAAATATGATCGACAAGGATCTTGACCGCGACACAACATCTCGACCACGACTTGGCCTCCATTTCACCCCATCTCGACCGCGACCAAGCATCTCGACCGCTACCAAGTGCTGATGACCGCGACTACAAGGAGATTTTCAAAACGCTTAGCAAGTGTAAAGGGAATATCCCTCTGCTTGAACTCGTCAAGAATGTCCCTCGCTACGCTAAACACTTGAAAGAACTATGCACTAATAAAAGAAGTGAGAAGCTACAAGGAAGGCAGAAAGTCCAAGTCAGCGAAAGAGTTTCGGCGGCTATCCAACGGAAGATAGCTGTCAAGCGCACAGACCCAGGGATGGTGAGTATCCCATGCACTATAGGGAAAATGAAAATCAATAAAGCCATGCTAGATCTAGGAGCATCTATTAATGTTTTACCTTACTCGCTGTATAAATCATTAGAATTAGGATCTATGAGTAGGACAAGGATCGTGCTTTAGTTAGCTGACGGGTCTACGATTTACCCGAAAGGGTTGGTCGAAAATGTGTTGGTTATGGTCAAGGACCTTATATTCCCTGCAGATTTTTATGTACTAGATGATGTTCATGATACGCAAGTTGTACCTGTCGTACTAGGTAGACCCTTTATAAGGACAGCTAAAACAAAAATAGACCTAGATACCGGGGCGCTTACGCTCGAGTTGGACGGGGATTTTGTCAAGTTTAATATATATGAGATTACGACAAAATCCCTGAATGATGGCTCGGTATTCTGTATTACGGATGTTATCGAACCTTCCAAACTAGACTCGCATGTTGTTTTCAACAGTAGGCCCACCTCACTAACCACACAGGGAAAGAAACCTGCTAAAGCTGTTGTGCAGGGTACAAAGAAGGCGAAAACAAAACCCAAGGGTAAGTCTAAGTGTGAGGAGAGTAAGAAGAAAAAGAAGCCCAAGCAAATATGGGTAGTCAAGGAGGAGAATGGTCTAAGGTTCAAACCTTTCCATCCGTGGTTCAAAAAGATGCTGTTAGATGATGCGATACGGAAGGGACCGAGTGGACATGGTTGAATTACGTAGAGCGTTACGTCGTGCCGCGACGTTAACTAAGGCGCTGATCAGGAGGCAACCCGAGGGATTTTCACTAACGTTAATCCCATTCGTTTGTTTTGTTTTTATTGTTTTTGGGAATACCCGCGGAGCCAGCAGGTAGGAAGCCATTGGAGGAGTAAAACCGACACAACCACCCGAAACTGCCCATGTCGCGATCGCGACCAATGCATCACGATCGAGATATTGCCTCAGTAGAGATTTCGCGATCGCGACCCCTGCATCTCGACCGCGACATGGCACCTACCTTTGCTCAAATCGGACGACGAAGACGATGGTAGATCAGGGTGTTTTCTTCCTTTTCCCTTTTTAGGTGTCCTCTTTTACTGCATTGAGGACAATGCGCGATTCAAGTGTGGGGAGAGGAGTTGACTTGTTTAGGTAGTTTTCGCTAGTGTTTTGCTATTCTGCTGTTGTACCAGATATTTCTTGAACTCTTGCATTATTTTATTTAAAAAAAAAATCAGAAAAACCCTGGAGAGTAAAAAGAGATTAGATCGAAAAGGAGGGCTCCAACACAAAAATAAAATAAAATAAATAAAATCAGAAAAAATAAAAATAAAAAGAATAAAAACCAAGTAATTAAGAATTGAATATAAAGGAAAAGGTTGGTGCCTGAAAATAAAAATAGAAAAGAAAAGAAAAGTCCTACCACTTAGAATTTTGGTGAAAACCCGAAAGGGCGCCGGAATTACATTGTTTTGTGATTGATTATATTGATTGCATATCTATTGGCGTCGGAGACATAAGAAGGGAGTTGAAGGATGTCTCGGGTTTTAGGATTCACCAAGGAGGGATAAGGAGTTAGTTTTGGCCTTTTATCTCTTTGTTTATGAGCTTATTATTATCCACACCTTGCATGCTTACCATTCCACTAGTTCATTAGTTTTGCTACATATTATTGACGGTTGTGTTAGATTCTAGGATTAGATTTCTATTTCTTGGAGTTTGATGCATATTGTTGTGGTTGTACTATGCAGATTTTTGAATTAGGATTGGTGGTTGTGATTTGTGGATTTATTGCATTATCTAGTGGTTTAGGACATTACTCGAAGAGGAGGAATAATAAGTGTATAAGCGAGTGGGAGACTCGATTCTATCTTTATTATGTTATATCTATGTACCCTTACCCCTAGAGGAGATTAGGAATTCCACATGTGCTTAAACGCACACCACTTGGTTCGATTTTACTATTGTTATGGAGTGGTGACATATGAAGTGGATAAATAAGGAGGGTTTTGGGTAGGACATCTCGGAGACATAAGAAGATCGGAGTTAGGTTAGTGCTTGTTTACACTTGGAGTATACTCGCTAGCAAGCTTTCTCTACACTTACTGTAGACCTTTGTGCTTTTTAGGAGGAATGAGTTTTATTTTGCTTACTCGAGGACGAGCAAGGTTTAAGTGTGAGGAGGTTTGATAGGAGCTTATTATATGGTGTTAACTAGCGACTATTAGCCTAGGATTAGTGGTGTTTAGGTGCTTAAAGAGTGGTATTCCCGGAATCTGATTTGGTGTTCATTTATGGATTTGCGGGATGCTCGTAATCGGTATTTAGTGGTTTTATCATGGAGGTCCCGGTTGTGCTCACTTTTAGTGCATTCGGGATGGAGCTAGAGGAAGTATACCACGCCTACACCAAGAGAAGAGGGTCGAAGACGCGCTTCGACCATTGAAGAGAAGAGAAGAAGTGTTAGGAAGAGGTGCTGAGATATTGAGCTGAGTTCAGATGTCTCGTTCTCCCTGATCCGATGTCCGATTGAGGTGATTCCAATTTGAGGAGTTAAATATTGAAGTCTACTTGATTACCTCAAAAGATGAGCTCAATCGGAGTTGTGAGTCAAACGTTATGACAATTCTATGAACAACACTTTTCTATAGAAGATGTCTCGACCGAGATCCTGAAGTCGCGATCGAGATTTAGCCTCAGTAGACATGCCTCGACCGCGACGTACATGTCTCGATCACGACTCGGAGCCAGACGGGACTTAAACGAAGATTTTATCCAAGATTTTTATCAGTTTTTCATATCTTTTTATTTCTTTTGATTTATTTCATTTCCCTTTCACTAGGAACTATATAAACCCTTAGATATTAGGTTAGATTAGACTTTTGTTCACTTTTACAACTCATCCTTAGAAATTCAGCAGCCAAGAAGAAAGATTCCACCTTTGTGCCACTTTCACCTTCACCCCTGGTTAGTATCATCCATAATTATGTATTGCTTTCAATTGGCTATGTCTGGCTAAGATCCTACTAGTTCACTCTTAGGTTGAGGCCATTATTCTAGGACATGTTTGTGAGAATTCTTATGTTTATGTTCTAATAATAATTTCAGCATTGTTTTATGATCTCTTGTGCTTTATTGTCTATTGATTGGTATTGATTTTATCTAGGTTGCAAACTAGGTTGATTATTATTCATTCATATTGCTAGGCTTGATAATTCGATTTGAAAAGTCTTGTCTTTTAGGTAGCAATCAGAATTAGCGTAGACTATTTGCAAGTGCTTATTTGGTAGAGATTATAAACCTATGTCGAGTATCGATGATTTGCCAATGGTATTGCATAGGCCTACTTATCTTTGATCTTTATGCTGTTGCGCTTTTGAACCTTAGGATTTCTTTGGTTATTGCTTACAACAAGGGTTTCTAGGACTATTTGGACTAGTTGCTAATTACGAACAAAGAGTAGGACGACTGGATTAGTTAGTTAATAATATAAGATTAAGAGAATTCAATGATCAACTTTCCATAAGAATAATGTGCTGATACTAAAAGAGTGAGCTTCCCATCATATTAGTTTACAAATCCAACATTTACCGTTTTATTATTGCTAGTTAGATAACAACATACAAAACCCCCCTAGTTACTACTAGGTAACACAATAGAAATAAGCTATCATTGTGGCTCTCTTGGGATTCGACTCCGACTTACCACTTTACTAGTGGATTGGTTAGTTGGATTATCTTTTATAGGAACATCGATTGTTTTACGCCTGTCAGGCCTAGAAATTAAGCCATACATGAAGTGCTCTTTCTATCAACTAAATACCATGCATAGTCAGCATCTGTATATCCAGCAAGAGTAAAATCGTAGTGCTTAGGGTACCATAAACATAAGTTGTCTATCCCTTTTAAGTAGAGAAAGATTCGCTTGATGATAGCGACATGTGACTCTCTTGGATCAGATTGAAACCTTGCACAAAGGCTTATTGCAATGACAATGTCAGGCCTAGAGGCGGTTAAGTACATCAAAGAGCCAACCATACCTCAATCAAGGGTCTCATTAGCCTTGGGTCCATCAAGATCTGCATCAAGCTTAGTTCTAGTTGACATAGGAGTGTGAAGGGGTTTACTATTCTCCATGCTAAAATTCTTGATTATCTCCCTTAAGTACTTTTGATGATGGATTTGTATACCTTCCGCCTTTTGCACCACCTGAAGGCCGAGAAAGAAGTTCAGTTCCCCAATCATGATCATGTTAAACTTGATACTCATCACATTCTTGAATTTATCTACAAGCAACAAGTTAGTGGAACTAAATATAATATCATCTATGTATACCTGAACCACAAGAATGTCGCCCTTGTGTTCTTGAATGAAGAGCATCTTGTCGATTGTCCTCATTTTGTAGTTGTTTGCAATAAGGTACTCAAAGAGACAATCATACCACACCCTTGGTGCTTGCTTCAAGCCATATAGTGCCGTGTCTAGGAAATACACGTGCTCCGGATGCTTTGGGTCTTCAAATCCTGGGGGCTGCTTGACATAGATTTCCTTATTGAGATTTCTATTAAGAAAGGTTGTCTTCACATCCATTTGAAATAGCTTGAAACCCTGGTGAGATGCAAAGGCTATCAATAGACAAAAGGCCTCGAGACGAGCGACTAGAGAATAGGTCTCATCATAGTCGATCCACTCTTGCTGGTTGTACCCTTGAGCAACAAGATGAGCTTTGTTTTTTACCACAACACCTGAGTCATCGAGCTTGCTTCTAAAGACCCAGTGAATTTCAATGATGGTACGATTAGAGGTCTTGGGAACTAGACGCCAGACTTTATTCCTCTCGAACTCATGAAGCTCTTCTTGCATAGCAGCCACCCAATCTGGATCAAGGATGGATTCTTTGATGTTCTTAGGCTCAGTGAGTGAGACAAAGGCGTTAAAGGCACATAGATTAGTCTCATTAGTTGCTTCTTCAAATGCTTCAGTGATTGCTTCTAGAGGGACTTCTATAGTGGCTCTTGATCGAATGTGCACTCCAGAGTGTAGGGAGTGAGCATGTTCGCAGGGAGATGAGCGCTTACTTGCTGGAAGCTTCTAGAAGGAGGAGATGTGATGGATAATGTTTCGGGATGAGAAGGCACCTCACTGTCACTTTCTGAATCACAAGCTATGGGAACGAAGGAGGTAAGTGGAGGGGCAAGTGGATTTAGGTCTATAAGACGAGGCGCTTGAGGGCTTTCTGAAGGTGATTATGAGAGAGCGTCTTCTAGGAATGGACCAGGAGTGTTAGACGTAGATTAAATGAAAGTGCCTTCATCTAACACTATATGAATGCTCTCTTCATACGTTCTAGTTCTTTGATTAAACACCTTGTATGACTTACTTGTTGGAACATAGCCAAGGAATATGGATTCATAATTTCTTGCCTCAAATTTTCCCAAATTGTCCTTTCCAGTATTTAGCACAAAGCACTTGCAGCCAAAGATTTGAAGTGATAGATGCTGGGAGGATGGCCTTTGATCAGCTCGTACGGAGTCTTAGCAAGCGCAGGTCATAGAAGAGCCATGTTGGTGATATAGCAAGCTGTATTTACTACTTCATCCCAGAATAAAGGAGCAACTCCACTGCCAAGTAGCATTGTTCTCGTCATCTCTACCAAAGTTTTGTTCTTCCTCTCAACAACCCCATTTTGTTATGGAGTTATAGGGGCTGAGAAGTTATGACTTATCCCTCTTTCAATACAGTATCCAAGCATCTCATTGTTCGCAAACTCAGTTCCATGGTATGAACGGATAAAGCGCACTTGTAGGGATAAAGAATTCTCAAGCAGGGACACGAGCTCAGAGAAGCAAGAGAAGACATGATCTTTAGAGCACAAGAAAAGTGTCCATGTGAACCTAGAGTAGTCATCAACTATCACAAATATGTAACGTGCTCCACCAGGGCTTTGAACACGCATTGGTCCACATAGGTCCATGTGAATAAGCTTGATGGGCTTCTTGGTTGTGATGTCTGCCTTCGGTTTGAACAAGCTTCTAACTTGCTTGCCTTTCATACAATTCACACAGTGTGTCATATTCTATATCTTGATAGGAGGTAATCCATGGGACCAACTCCTTTGCATGAAGTTTATGCAGAAGATGTTGATTGACGTGGACAAGTCTTTGATGCCACAATGTGGTTTGATCTTCTATCTATCGTAGAAAGGCAAAGGTGACTCTGAGGGATGCAACTGGGGTTTAATATGTATGTTCTATTGACTCGCTTTCCCTTTAAAATGATTTCATTTTCAGAATTCCTCACAAAGCATCTTGAGGTAGTGAAAGTGACTTCGTTTGGTCCCTCATCATAGAGTTGAGAAACGCTTAGCAAGTTGTAGCAAAGACTCTCCACAAATTTCACCATTTGAATATCTATTTATCATTCAGATGTATATTTCCATTTCCTATAATCTCTCTCGCCTTTTTATCACCAAAAGATACGCTTCCACCATGATAATTCTGAAACTTTTGTAATCTTTCCTTGTCTCCGGTCATGTGACATGAGAAACCACTATCAATATACCATTTATTCCGGCTGCTCTATGTTACCTATAATAAAACAATCAAACCTTTGGAACCCATCAAATCTCAGCTTTTCTAGGTTGATTAGCTTTCTTGTTGACATTAGGAGAGGGATTATTGGCCCGCTTTTGACCTTTGGTTGAAGGAATATGCTCATGGTAAGATGGTCATTCAAATCAAGCACTTCACATGTATTGTGAGCGGGTGACTTGTATGGCTTGTTACCCAGAGCATGCTTCTTCTTGCAGTTATGTATGGTATGGCCTTTATTACCACAGAACCGACACCATTCATTATACTTGGCATAACCGTACTTGCCCTTTCCAAGTCGGAAGGGCTTCTTATCTTTAAGCTTAGGATCTAGAGTGTTTACTGCATTTCCTTGGGCTTGATTCACATACATTTTGTGAGCCGTTTCCCCCTGAAACCAATATCTATTGTCCTTTGACGGTTTTTCAAGCGCCTTTACCTTTTTTTCTTCTAGAAATCCGTTCTTACTTCTACAAGCTTGTAGAGCTTTATCTAAGGTCTCAACTTTTTCAGTTAATTCTCTAGGAAGCTTCTCATTGGCACTAGAGCGTTTGTAGAAATCACCATCTATGTCATATCCTAGTCCAGCTCTAGGTCTAACAACCATTGTTTGATTTACCGTGTTCTTATTAATATATAGAATCAGTAAGATTGGTGAGTTTGTTAAGGATGATACTTAAGTCGCTTTCTATCTTAACAAAAATATCCTTAGAAGACCCCCCTTGAGGTTGCTTACCACTGCATCCCACATAGGTCTTAGTTACTAAGCTCAGTTCTCTAGACTTTACTAAGACCTTTTCCTTGTCAGCTAGCATGTTTGACAAATCTAGACTCTCACTATGTTGCTCTTTTACTTCCTCTTCACATTCACTGATCCGTGTTTCTAGAGTTTCATTATCTTCTCCTTGATAATATTGATTAGTTCTTTCCTTTCTAGTAAATTTAATTGACATGCAAATGGATTAGAAGATTGTACCTCAGGAGTAAGGGCCTCTATATCGGACATAAGGAAGTGACCGTGGTAGCCTTCATGGTGATCCACTTCATCGTCTTTTCTCCCCATGATGAGAAAAGGGCCTTCTTTTCAGATGCTTCGACCATGGGATTAGTGAAGATCTTAGCAAGATTCCCCTTTTCCTGGAAATTGTAGCATGTGTACTATTTAAGATCTCGCTTTGCAGAGGATGATGGTTCTCCAGGTCCAGCTTTCTTCTTGAACCATTTCTTGACCATCTTTTTCATGAGCGCGACTTCCATCCCATCGTCCTCCTCTTCTTCATCATCATCACTGATGTCCATTTTCTCTAGAACCTTGGTGAGCTTCAAGGTTGTTCTAGTTGCTTCTTTGGTAGCTAACCCCTTCCTCATATCAGCATTCTCTTGATCAAAGAAATTTCCAAATATGTCGACCACCGAGAGCTTCTTACAATAAGGAGACATTGGGGAAATTCTCCGAGTGAGCTCGAACTTGTCACTCATAGCATCGATGACTGCTAGAGTTTGTTCCCAAACGTCAATCTTTACTCCTGAAGCGCATAGTTTGTTCACCAAGATTGAGAACCTGAATTGGCACGCAGACACGCTTTCACCAGGGAGTTGCTTGAATGCCTGGAACTCCCTTTGAAGAGTAAACTTCCTGGTGTCGTTCTGTTCGTCACTACCCCTATGAATAGAGATAATAGATTCCCACATCTCCTTAGCAGTTGTAATGCTAATTACTTTGTCAATGTCTGTTCGTGTGAGGCCATATAGGATGAACTGTTGAGCTTTTGATTTCTTCTCCATCTTGGCATAGTGGTCAGGCTGCCAATCTTTCCTTTCCTTCAATTCTGGTAGCACTTCATCACCAAACTCGATTATCTTCTATCACTGATAGTCTTGGGTTTGGATGAAAGTTGTATGCACTCCCAACCACCAGTCAACCTCCCCTTCGAGAAGCTGATGAGGTTTATTCTTGGACATCCCTAGGTTGAATTCTCCAGTCTTTGTCATCATTCTGGAATTAGACCCTGCTCTGATACCACTTGTGGATCGTGTGTTTTTGGACTTAATCAAACTAAAGAATAGTTCTTTTGTGCGGAAAAATGAATACTTTGAAAGTAATGAATTCCAAAACGATCTTATTTATTGATTCTCTTAGACGTTTACAACTTCTAGGCATACACATAGTTTTCAGTTTGTCACCTAAACTCTCCTTGATATTGCCTAAACTCTAATCAACAAAGATAACCACTTTCTTGAACAACCACGATCTAAAATGGTCAATCTAAACTATTTATATCAAAGGCATAATCGTCGAAAACAAATCTTCTTAAAGCTATTTAAAGTAATTAAATAATAACCTAAATCGAAACAGAAAAGCAAAAATAACAAAGTAGCTCTAATAACCTAGATTGCGTATCTAGAAGATCTTGTGCAAATTCTATCTTTACCTTTATAGGAACTAGGAAGATCTTTCCTCTTATAGCCTTAGTAATGGTCTCAGTTCATTCATCTAGCATTCGGTTCCCTTAAGCGCGTCTTTCCTCTGTGTTACTTCGAACCTTAGTTACTGGGTTCCCATGATTCTGGTTCTCGGTTCCCTAACTCTGGTTAAGCGCTTTAAGCGCGTTGTTTCTTTTCTCGCTTGACTCCCTTCACTCTCTTTAGCTTCCTAAATTCAAGCTCGTTAATTCCTTTGCTTTATTGACACAATTTGATCGAAGGCCTATTAACATCATGCAATAACTCATTCATGGTAGACATTAGAATATAAAGATGTTTGTTATCGTTAAAATTGAGAAATCATAGGTTATGGAGTTTAGTAGCTAGTTCCCATAACCTAACACACACCTTCCCTAATATTTGGAACTTGAGGATCTCCAGTGACCATCCATGGTGTTCTTCTTCTCCTTCTCTCTAGTTCTCGCCCCTCAATTTGTTTCGCTTGAGAATCTCTTCTTTGAATGTTTCTTGATTGGGAAATGCGCTAATCCCCTTCCTTTGTTTGTTCATTCCCTTTTATAGACTTCGGCCCTCGTATTTTGTTTCTCACGGGATGTCACTTTCAAGGGGATAATGGTCCTTTTTTCCTTAATGGGACAATTTACTTACTTTTCTTTTAGGAAGTGTACCTCAACCCAATTTTGACCCAAGATCCATCCCCAAAGTTTATCTCGGTCTTTGATCGGGAAAGACTTGGAAACTATTCAACTGTTGTCCTATGCTCTTGAACCGTACTCTTTTTAGTCTTTTTGAATTTCAAAAGATTCATTTCTTTTCAACCTAAATTCGTATCTCCATCCTGGTTCTCCTTCGCATTCACTAACTAACTATCCCTCCATCTTTTCCCCCAATAAATTAGAAAAATTGATTTGAGAAAGATCCCTTCCAAACCCGTGAGTACAGGACTTCGCTTTTCTCTTCTGAACTTCCTTCTCATTCCATCGCCTGGACCGGCCGCCGTCTCTCTCCCACAGGTAGCCCCTATAACCCTTCCCATATTTGAATCTCATACTTGTCTAAACGTCTTCCCCTTCTTTCAAATTCTTACCTGTGATCTTCCCCTTTTCTATATTTCCCCCTTTTCTCTTTAACAAATAATGATGCAATACGATTCGTTGTTTCTAGCGATGCTGAAACTGAATCCAATTCTACTCAGGATAACCCTAATTCTTCAAACTCTCTACATCCTAAAATTATTGTTCGAGTCCGTACGCGTGTTGGTAAGGGAGGAAGATTAGGTGAGAGAACAAGAGGCGCTCAAACCCTCGAGAAGGCGAAGAATAAAAAATCCACCTCTACTTCTTGTTTCATCTGACCTTAGGAACAAAATCCTTAAATACAGATTTTCCCCTTCAACTTCTTCTTCATGTATTGATCCCTCTCCAACTGAAGGAACCAAGGAGTAGATGGGTGAGATGGAGGATGAGTCCGTTATGACCTTTATGGACCTACGAAGAATCATTTGTTGCTACACATTTTCTAGCCGGGACGATCCTATCTCTCCCTCCCCTTCACTTAATGATAAGCAATATCACTTGTGCTGGTCATATTTTATAGGAATAACAAACAAAAGCGTTGTTATGTAAACAAGGCGAGACGAAGTGCCTCACCTCTTTTAAAGAGTCCTAACTTGACACTAACTCCTATTACTAGAATATAGTGGAAGTAGTGAGCAAATCCAAAGAGAGGCGAATATCTTATGATTAAGTCTAGATTAATCCAAGTAACAGAATGAGGGGTCTTAACATTACTAATTCCTAACTGAACAAAGAAAACAATTATGACAAAGATGATTTAACTATGGATGAAAGGTGCTTAGTTAGACAATATCCATTCAACATTGGCTAGTTGATCATAGAACTTCTAATTAACAAGTAAGCATGCTATTACGTTCCCACTTCTATCCTCAAGCAACTAAAGCCTCAAACCGAGCATAATAGTCCTTTTCTCATAATTAACCACCGTGAACACTAATAATTCAAATTATGGGAAGCATTAATGAAAAGCATTGGGATATAGGCATAAGAGACTAGACATTATGCTAATTCACTGCACAATTTCCTAGTTCAAATCGAATCTAGGATCTTGTGCTATCTTCAAAGGAATAGACCTAGACGAATGAATTAATCTATCCTAGCAATGGGTTTCAAACCACATAAACCTAATTGGGCGAATTAGGTCACAATGTGATTCAAACCCTAATCATGCAAATCCAAGAGAAAAGACAACATCTAGACAAGTTAAAGAAAAGAAGAGCTCACAACTATATCCAAATGATGAACTTCAAGGTCTAACTAAACATTGGATGCTTAGTTCATGGTAGGTTTAACCACAAAACAAAAATTAAGCAAACTAGGGTTCATCTCCATTCCAGCATAAACTTCAAAGTGTAAAATTTGTAGAGAGGAGAGAGAGAAGGCAACACAACCTAGAGAGAGATTCACTTTTCTCCTCCTTCTATACCTCATCTATATCCTAATAACCGAACCCTAATAAATCTAATTAATAAACGCATAAAAACCTAAACCTTGAATAATAAAAACGTAGTTTTCGGTCAACTTTGGTATGCAGATCGACGGGTGCCAAAATCTAGAGGCGGGCGCCGATCGTCTTTCAGTTGAAATGTTGTACTCGCAGGGTGGCGGGCGCCAGACTGATTTAGGCCGCCGGCGCAAATGGTGCTGTTTTTTTGATCTTCACTTCTCTTTATGTCTTCGAACTTGGTGTACATTTGTCTTCTTCAAAGTCTTCTAAAACTCTCTTCTTCACCTGATTTTGCATATTTCATATGAATTTACCAATATTTCTGAATATGCATTAATGTACCTCGTAACATACTAAAATGATGTCTAATTCTTGCACTTTAGACGCGTCGCAGCCGTGTCCATCAAACATCCCCATACTTGAACTTCTTCTCGTCCCGAGTGGAATAGAAATACCAAATAACTCTAAAGAGGTCTTATAGAAATCACAAGTGCTGGTCCGTCGTCAAGAATAAGAACACCTTATGATTCTTACTACCTAACTCCACTAATCAACCTCAATTCATGTAAAAAACACTACTATCATCACCATTACTCATCAAACCTTATCATAATCAAACACGATCCCTAGGAAAAAGAATCTGCATAACTCAATCACAACAGTATGTATCGAACACCATGAGAACAAAAATCTAACATAGACTACCCAAACCATCATAAAAAATACACCAAAACACCATAATAATTACGAACCTCTCCTTCCCCACACTTCAACAACACCGTGTCCTAGATATGAAATAAGTTCCTCAACCACAGCAAAAAGAATGGAACTAGACTAACCTAGCTTAAGATGAAAGCAAGTTCATAGATACTACACTTTATCGCTTCGATTAAGAACCTACCCAAAAACACTCCTATACTCCGTACACTTATATTTTCGTGCAAAGTAAGAATCAAACATCTTAAAATACTTAAAATTCTTTTCACTCCAGTTCTTGCTTAGGTGCCCTTTCGGGTTTTTGCCTAACACTCTCGTAATGTGCTCACCAATCCTCTCTATCACTCTTAATCTTGTTTTTGTCAGTCCTATTGCCCGTCAGATTACTTGCTTATTACCTGAGCTGCCCTTTTAGGTTTTCAACTCATCCCAGGATTTGATTTTGGCTTTTTGTAATCTTTATGCTCTTTAAACTATTATTTTCTTCCAAAAATGATAGGTAGGTATCTCCCTCCATCCCCACACTTAGAATACGCATTGTCCTTAATGTATGGAACTCATTTATACGGGAAAGAAAAGAAATATCTAGGAAGAATGGTAAAACTCTCGTAGAAAGAAACATAAGAATGCTCCACGTCGTCTTCAATTCATGGTTGTTGAAAGTGTTCATATGATTGCAAGTAGTTGTCGGAGAAGAGATGACTCCAACTCGATAAAATGTAGGAAAACACATGGGTGGTGGTGGTGGAAAAATGGATCACCGGACGAGTCATGGAATGATGAGTGGTTGTCCTTGAGTAGTGTTGGACAACTAAGGGAACTCTACGGCCTTCAAGATGGTAATCGGTGATGGAAACCTTACAATCACTAAAAACTCATATCTTTACACTCTAATTTTTTCCGAGGGGGGTTCCCTTTTAATTTTCACTCTAGCATCTCTTTCTTTTATGTAATCACTCCCTCGATTCTTTTAGCTCACAAATACACTCGTGTCTTCTCTCTTTTTCTTAACACTCGTTTCTTTTACTCTCGAATTCTTGTGAAAACCCTCTATTCTTTTCTTCACGAAACCTCACGTTACTCGGTTTTCAAAAAGAAGTTCAAGAGAGTAGGAATTATACCTTTGGAGTGCAAAGGAGAATGGTTGACACAAATGGACACATGTAGAAAAACACCAAAAGTTGAGGGTGGGGGTTGCCGAAATATGGGCCGCGGTTGCTGCTTAGAGTTCTGTTTTAAAGGTGGAAAACGTACACGCATCAGCGGGAGCCTCCGAGCGTGCTATTTTTCACACCCCCTTGAAATTTCTAGCTCAAGAACTCAACCGAAAAAGTGGTAGAAACAAACCTACTCTATCTAACTACAAAATAGGAAAAATAAACATACCTGCGTTGGGTTGCCTCTCAAGAAGCTCCCTGTTTAACATCATGGCTCAATGTCATTAAAGCTCAATGTGGCACATTGGGTATCTCCAAGTCAATTCCTTCAACCACATCCTTGGGGAACCCTTTGTAGTATTTCTTCACTCATGCCCATTAACTTTGAAAACGTTGTGGGTCGTCTTGTCATATAGGTGAATAGCACCATGAGGATAGACCTTGGAAACAATATATAGTCTCACCCATAGAAATATCAAGTTCCCTGGGAACAACGTGACCCGAGAGGAGAATAATAGGACCTTGTCCCCTGATTTGAAACTCTTCCTCAAGATGTTCCGATCATGCCGCTTTAGTTTTCTATTTGTAGTGCAAGGCATTATCATAGGCTTCACGCCTGACTTCTTATAATTCACTGAATTGGAGTTTCCTATACTCTCCAACTTCATCAAGATTCACATTACACTTCCAAATAGGCCAATAAGCTCTATGCTCAAGCTCTACTGGCAAATGACAACCTTTGCCAAACACTAACTGATATGGTGACATACCAATAGGGTTTTGAAAGCCGTCCTATATGCCCAAAGAGCATCATCTAATCTAAAGCTCCAATCTTTTCTGCTGGATGAAACTGTTTTCTCTAGAATGGCCTTAATCTCTCTATTTGACACCTCTACCATGCATCGTCTGGGGGTGATATGACGTAGAGATACGCTGTGTAACCTGATACCTCCTTAAAAGCATAGTTATTATTCTGTTGCAAAAATGTGTCCCCTATCACTAATTATTACTTTGGGAATCCCAAATCAAGGAAATATGCGGGATTTCAAAGAATCTTCCACTAGTTTGAAATCATCAATACATGTGGCCTTAGCTTCGACCCACTTGGACACATAGTCCATTGTGAGCAAGATATAAATATTACCTCCGGATTTAGGGAAAGGACCAATGAAATAAATTCCTCAAATATCAAAAATCTCGCAAAAGATCATTAGTGATTATTGCATCTCATGTTGATGGTTCATGTTCCCCACCCTTCGACATTTGTCACATGATTTGCAAAAATCATTTACATCGCTAAAGAGGACCGACCATCAAAATATAGATTCTACCACTTTCCTAGTCGTGCACTTAGGTCCAAAGTGACCTCCACAAGTACTATCATGACAAAAGCCAAGTATAGATTATACGTTGTTCTCTCCAACACACTGTCAGACAACTTGGCCAGCTTCAAGTTTCCATAAATAAGGGTCATCCCGCATGAAATGCTTTACTTGGCTATGCAATCTTTCCTTCGTATCCCTATTAAATGTGTGAGGGAAGTCACACATGGTAAGATAGTTCACCAAATCAGCGTACCATTACTCATAGGGAAATGTAGTGTGGATCTGATTCTACCGGGCTTTCTCCTAATGGACAAGTCTACTAAGGTGGTCAACTACAAGATTTTCAGCACCTTTCTTGTCCTTTATCTCAACATAAAACTCATTTAATAGGAGAATCCACCGAATCAATCTAGGTTTGGCGTCCTTTTTTACCATCAAGTAACAGAGGGCTGCGTGGTCGGTGTAGATAATCACCTTAGTACCTAAAAGGTATTGGCAAAATTTTTCTAGTGCAAAGGCCACAATGAATAACTCCTTCTCCATTGTAATGTAATTTCTTTGGGCGTCATTCGGCATAGTAGAAACATACTGAATGACATGGGAGACACATGCCTCCTTTTGGCCCAGGACCGCTCCTACCGCGTAATAACTTGCATCACACATGATCTCAAAGTGATTGGTCCAATCTGGAGCTTGGGTAATAGGTGCACTTGTAAGGCGCCCCTTCAATTAATCGAAGTAAACCTTACATGCGTTGTTGAAATCAAATCCAATGTCCTTCTTCAATAACTCGCATAAGGGTGATGAGATTTTTGAAAAGTCCTTAATAAACCTATGGTAGAATCCCACATGACCTAGAAAGGAATGCACTTCTTGCACATTAGTAGGATAGGGTAAAGTTTGAATCACATTAACCTTTGCCTTATCAACCTCAATTCCCTTAGTAGAAACAATGTGACCTAACACAATGCCTTGATCAACCATGAAATGACATTGTTTCGAGTTCACGCAAAGATTTGTTTCTACACACCTCGCAAGAATCAAAGATAGGTGATCAAGGCATGAGTCAAAATCATCTCTATGCATGGTGAAATCATCCATGAACTCCTCTATAAAATTCTCTATATACTCTGAGAAGATGCTCACATACATTGTTGGAAAGTACTTGCGGCATTGCATAACCCAAATGGCATACGGCAACAGGAAAAGTGCTGAATGGACATGTGAAAGTCGTCTTGCCTTGATCATCTGGTGCAATCGCTATTTGAAAATAGCCGGAGTATTCGTCTAGTAAACAATAAAACGCATTCCCTGCTAGTCTCTCTAGCATCTGATCAATGAATGGAATGGGGAAATGATCCTTTTTTGTTAGCGTGTTCAACTTATGATAATCTATGCACACTTGGTATCCGGTGAGGGATCGAGTAGCAACTTTATCGCCCTTAGGATTTTCCACTATTTGGATTCCTCCCTTCTTAGGTACAACCTGCGTCGGACTGACCCACTTGCTATCGGAGATAAGGTAGATCGTTCCGACTTGTAGGATTTTAAGCACCTCTGAGAAGATGCTCACATACACCGTTGGAACGTACATGGGGCATTGCATAACCCATATGGCATACGACGAGAGGAAAGAGTTCCCAATGGACATGTGAAAGTCGTCTTGCCTTGATCATCTGGTGCAATCGCTATTTGGAAATATCCGGAGTATCCGTCTATTAAACAATAAAACGCACGCCCTGCTAGTCTCTCTAGCATCTGATCAATGAATGGAAGGGGGAATTGATCCTTTCTTGTTAGCGCGTTCAACTTATGGTAATCTATGCACACTCGGTTAGGGATCGAGTAGTAACTTTATCACCCTTAGGATTTTCCACTATTTGGATTCCTCCCTTCTTAGGTACAACCTGCGTCGGACTGACCCACTTGCTATCGGAGATAAGGTAGATCATTCTGACTTGTAGGATTTTAAGTACCTCTGAGAAGATTCTCACATACACCGTTGGAACATACCTGGGGCATTGCATAACCCAAATGGCATACGACGACAGGAAAAAGTGCCGAATGGACATGTGAAAGTCGTCTTGCCTTGATCATCTGGTGCAATCGCTATTTGGAAATAGCCAAAGTATCCGTCTAGTAAACAATAAAACGCACGCCGTGGTAGTCTCTCTAGCATCTGATCAATGAATGGAAGGGGGAAATGATCCTTTCTTGTTAGCGGGTTCAACTTATGGTAATCTATGCACACTCGGTATCCGGTGAGGGATCGAGTAGCAACTTTATCACCCTTAGGATTTTCCACTATTTGGATTTCTCCCTTCTTAGGTACAACCTGCGTCGGACTGACCCACTTGCTATCAGAGATAAGGTAGATCATTCCGACTTGTAGGATTTTAAGTACCTCCTTATTTACCACCTCCATCATGGGTGGGTTTAGATGCCTTTGAGGCTTCCTAACTGGTTTCTCCTCACCTTCTAACAGAATGCCGTGAGTACAAGTAGTAGGGATAATTCCCTTAATATCAACAATTGTCCATCCTATAGAAGACTTGTGCTCCTTAAGCACATTGACTAGCCTTACCTCTTGGTCTTGGGTGAGCATACTTGAAATAATGAATGGTAAGGTCTATATTTCAATTACCGGAGCTTGCATAATTGGTAGCAAAAGCTTCTCACTTGGCAAGGTCAGTGGTATCACATTCTTACCATTTAAGTGGTAATGAGGTTGATACTTGTTACCAACCTCATAAATCATCTCCTCCTCATGACTTGATAAAGAAAAATCTAGACTAGAATCTACAGTAAGAGATTTTGACTCAACTAGTCCATCATCATCAAAAGTTGTCCTAAACTATAGGCTCTATCAAGTCTAGTGCATATGCAAATTGCTCCCCATAGGGATGCTTCTTAGCCTCATAAATTTGATGTGAAAAATATTCCCATTTATTCCTAATGTAAGGGCACTTGTGGAAACATTAATCATGGCACATGCTGTTTTTAGGAATGGTCTACCAAACAGAATAAGGACTGAACTTTTATCATGCTCCATAGTCAATACATAGAAATCAGCCGGAAAGACAAGTTCACCTACGTTTACTAAGACATCTTCAACTACCCCTAGTGGTTTCACACAAGAATGATCAAATAGCTGAATGGAAATATGTGAATGGGCTAAGGTCCTAGTTTTAGAGTCTCATATAACGAAGCATGCATAATATTTATAGATGCACCCAACTCAATCATGTCTTTCCCTAGTTTAGATCCTTCCACAGAGATAGGGGTTATGAACATACCTGGATCCCATACTTCTTTGTATATTTCTTTGAAATGCTGCGGAGACTTGCTCATTCACCTTGACCTTCTTCTTGATATTTTCCTATATTATCCTTTGGTTGGTGAACGTTTTCTTAAAGAATCTGGCATAGCGTGACACCGCTTTCATAAGGTCAAAAAGAGGGATTTTGACTTCCACATTTCTGAATGTCTCAAAAATATCTTTATCTTACTTCAATGGCCTAGTACAGTTAAGAACTGATGGAAACGGGGCCACATGTTTGTACTTATCGAGATCATTCTCTTCATTCTTGTCTCTATTTTCATCTTGGCTTGGTTTTGGATTTAGGCGAGCACCGGTATTATTTGGACGGTTGCCGTTGAGGCTTATGTCGCTCAGCATTTCGAACTCATCATTTCAGCGGGCGCCGCTGGATGGCCGGTGGGCGCCACTAGACGTTCTGTCATTTCCTTCAAATTCTACACAATTGCCTTTAAGATTTTCGCGGCCGCATGACGATACTTCTTTTATGAGAAAATTTCAGCGGGTGCCGCTAGACGTTTTGTTTTCCTGAATTCCTTCGTAGAATCTCGGCGGGCATCGATATTTCGTAGGCAGGCGCCGCTATCTCTGTTGTTATTTTATTCCTCTTCTTCTTTATCTAGCTTCATCACCTTCTTACTTACTATATTTTTTTCGGTTCAAAGAGTGACAACGTTAACTCCAAGATTCACTCCATTAGTTGGGCTTCCAATCAATGCTCTTGTATTTCCCAACTTGTCATTAATCATTGCAATGCTCTTTTCGATATTTCCTATTCGCGGATCGAATTTTGATGCTTTGATAAGGGAATCTCGCATCTCTCTCAAGAAAAGCTTTCCTTGTTGACGAGCTTGCAAAATACCACTCAATAGATCATTGAGTTGAGGAGGTTTAGGAGGGTTGATACCAAACATAGGCGGATTTCCAATTGAACTCACATTGTAGCTCGTGCACCCCATGACTGATTGTGATGTCTCGTGCTCCATCTTAAGATAACACACTTCCTCCTTCAAGATATCTACTTGATTTTGTTTAACTTCAATGACTTGACTCACATCTTTCGAATCTTTCACGCTAAATTGCCTAGAAACCTCTGCCAAATGTGTAATGATTTTCATAGATTCCCCATGAGTCTTCATCAATATGTTTCCTTCACAAGATGAATTTATCAATCGTATATCCTTATCTCGAAGTCCACCGTGAAGGTAGAGAATCAACTCATGTCCCGCATAGCCACGGAATAGGCAGTTGCATAAGAGCATCTTGAATCACTCAAAGTAGTTGTAGAGCGATTCCTTCTCCTTCTTCTCAATGTTGGAAATCATTTTCTTTAACACGCTTGACTTAGTCACATAGAAGTACTTATCCAGGAAGAGCCTCTTCAGTGATACCTAGGTGGTAACACTTCCTGGCATAATGGTGCCAATCTTTTTCTGTCTCTTTCAATAAAAAGGTAAGAAACTCACCATAATTTGATTTAATGGCACACCGTGTGGTTGCGTGACCGTGCAAACTTCTAATTACTCATCCAAGTGTTGGATAGAAATCTCTTGGGCAGTGCCGCTAAACTTCAGAAGTAATCGAATTACTCTCGGCTTTACCTCGAATGTGACATCTTCTTCCAAGTTAGGAATTGTACACCACGTAGCTCGGTCTCCAAGTAAGGAGCAAGCAAGGACTCTAGAGTGTGATTCGTCATCACAAAGTCCTAGATAATTTTGGCGGAAATGTGTTCCTAAAATAGAAAGACACCCCGAGACTATCAAAAGAAAATGTGTGAATCATAAGATAGACTCACACCACGATTAACACAATTTAATCAAAATAGTTTATTGCCTCCTCGACAATGACGCTAATTTGATAAGTGATATCACTTTTGTCGGTCATATTTGCTACGGATAACAAACAAAAGTGTGGCTATGCAAACAAGGCGATACAGAGTGTCTCACCTCTTTTAAAAAGCCCTAACTTGACACTCACTCCTATTATTAGAATATAGTGGAAGAAGGGGTCGAATCCACAGAGAGGCGAATATCTTATGATTAAGTCTAGATTAATCAAAGTAACTGAATGGGTTTTTTTAACGTTACTAATTTTCAAATGAACAAAGAAAGAAATTATGACAAAGATGATTTATCTTATGGATGAAAGGTGCTTAGTTATACACTATCCATTCAACATTGGCTAGTTGATCATATAACTTCTAATTAACCATTAGTCATGCCATTATGTTCCTTCTATCCTCAAGCAACTAAAACCTCAAACCAAGCATAATAGTCATTTCCTCATAATTAACCATAAAAAATGCTAATGATTCAAATTATGGGAAGTATTAAGCGAAAAGCATTGGGATATAGGCATAAGCGACTAGCCTACATGCCGATTATCTACTCAATTTCCTAGTTCAAACCGAATCTAGGATCTTATGCTAGCTTCAAAGGAATACACCTAGAAGAACGAATCAATCTATCCTAGCAATGAGTTTCAAATCACATAAACCTAATTGGACAAATTAGGACACAATGTATTCAAACCCTAATCATGCAAATCCAAGAGAAAAGACAACATCTAGACAAATTAAGGGAAAGAAGAACTCACAACTATATCCAAATGATGAACGTCAAGGTCCAACTAAGCCTTGGATGCTTAATTCATGGTAAGTTTAACCCTAAAACATTTTAATAACACTAGGGTTCATCTCCACTCAAGCGTAAACTTCAAAGCGTAAAATTTGTAGAGAGGAGAGAGAAGGCAACCCAACCTAGAGAGAGATTTACTTTTTTACTCCCTTTATACCTCATCTCAATCCTAACAATCGAATCATGATAAATCTAATTAATAAATCCAAAAAACTTAAACTTAAATAATAAAAACGCAATTTTCTACCAACTTTCTTATGTAGATCGGCGGGTGCCAAAAGCTAGCGGTGGGTGCCAATCTTTGTTCTGTTTTAATGTTGTACTCGCAAGGCGGCGGACGCCGAACTGATTTAGGTGGCCTCCGCAAATGGTGTTGTTTTCTTTGATCTTCACTTCTTTTCATGTCTTCAAACTTGGTTTCCATTTTTCTTCTTCAAAGTATTCTAAAACTCTCTTCTAAAAGTCTCTTCTTTACTTGATTTCGCATACTTCATATGAATTTACCAATGTTTCCGAATATACATTAATTTACCTCGTAACTTAAGGAAATGACGTCTAAGGCTTGCACTTTAGATGCATCGTAGTCGTGTCTATAACTCAACCTCATTCCAAGTGTTCCCGGGTTACTATGCTATCAACGCTTGTACACTCTAGGGTGGACTACATATTCCTCTACATCCGATCTTTGTCACCATCCTGAATAGCCTTTGGATAAGTCCCATCTAGGTTCATCCTAACAGATGGAGGGCCATGGTGGCTTTCTTGGTTCAATGCTAGGACATAAACCGAGAACCTACTATAGACACTCTTCACCTCCTAGTTTAATTCCGTAGGTCCAAAGAAGGGAGGAATTCCTTTTCCAGCTATTATACTTTAGTGGTAGGTTATAAGCATCAAATCGAACGCCCAAACAAAGTAGATGATTGGAAAAACCAATGGTTCTTGATTAAATCTCCTGATTTTGATAGGAGCTTATTATGTGGTGTTAACTAGCGACTATTAGCTTAGGATTAGTGGTGTTTAGGTGCTTATTGAGTGGTATTTTCGGAATCCGGTATGATGTTCATTTATGAATTTGCGGGATGCTCATAAGCGGTATTTTGTGGTTTTATTACGGAGATCCCGGTTGTACTCACTTTTAGTGCATTCGGGATGGAGCTAGAGAGAAGGATACCACGCCTACACCCATGGAGAAGCCTAGAGGCGAAGCCGAGCTGCCTCGAAGCTTATAGAAGACCGAAGACCAGTTCGAGAGAAGACACCACGACCGAGAGGAGGTGTCACGACCGAGATCCAGCCTCAGAGAAGCTGTCTCGACCGAGACTATATGTTGCGATTGAGACTTAGCCTCAGTAGACATGTCTCGACCGAGACCATCCTGTCGCGATCGCGACTTCCACCGACCCTGAGAACTGGAGCCAGATCGCGATCACGACCCACATGTCTCGATCGCGACCACGGACACAGACCGGCCCAAAACGAAGATTTTAGTCCGAGATTCTGATTTGTTTTTCCCTATTTTATTATTTCTTTTGATTTATTTTATTTCCCTTTCACTAGGAACTAGATAAACCCCTAGATATTAGGTTAGATGAGACCTTTGTTCAATTTCACAACTTCATCCTTAGAAATTCAGCAGCCAAGAAGAAAGCTTCCACCTTTGTGCCACTTTTCACCTTCATCCCTGGTTAGTTTCATCCATAATTATGTATTGCTTTTGTAGAAAACACGTGTTTGATCAGCTATTGTTCACTGTCACTAAGGTTCATTAAGCCTTAGTTGCGCTTAACAAGAATTCAATTGCGCTTTGAATACTTGGGTTGCACTTAATCTATGACGAACTATTAGTAATGAGTTTACTAAAGTCCTTAAGTGCGGAAAAGGTTAGACAGACAATAAAGCGCACCTATATTTGCACACACAAGAATTTCCAAACGGTGAGAACCCTAAGTCACTAGCTGACTCGGGATAAAACTCACCACTACACTTGTATTGATTAAGAAAGGATTACAATCTCTCGCTTCAACACTTGAAGCTCACTCGTAAGCTCTCTCTTTACAATACTTGGAGTTCAGCTCTGAAGAAAAAGAAGGCACTCTCAACACTCTCTGATTACAAACCAATATATCTCTCAAGCTCTCTCTAGCTTCCTATATTCTCTCAGTTTGCAATACCTAGAGTGAATGCAACAGTACTCTATTTATACACAATCCTTAAGCTAAACCTATAACTCAATTCGTGTAATAAAAAAAGACTAAGCACAATGCCACCTCATCAATCCGTGTGCTTTGATCACTTCACCAGAATTAATCAACGACTCAGAGTGAATTGGTTTTGTTCTTCATGTGTTGATCCACGCCACATGAGCAATCCGTGTGCTTTAAGCTCTAACAAACTCCTGCCACGCTGGTGATCCCTGGAGTAGCGTCCCAAAGAGTGTGAAGTTCTTCACGCACCTTCCTGTGCACGCAACTTGCACTCTCCCGCTTTACCAGCCTTCTTAGCGTGTGGATTTGTTCTTCTGCGCTCTGGCACACCCTAAGCTTCAGTGGAACCTCGTGGTCAACCTTCTTCAACTTCATTCAAGCGCGTCTCTACGCCCTCTAAGCTCGATCACTCTTACTTCTTGGTCTTGAATGGATTTATTAAACACCGTTTGCGAAACTTACTTTCTCCGCTTGGTGTTAAGCGCGACTGAGACCAGTCAAGCGCATCTCTAAGTGACTTAAGCGCATCCTTACAAATATGTCAATGACCTGGAAGGCTTAAAAAACACTAAGAGATTAAACATATTAGTTTGTTATCATCAAAACAAAGAGAAATAGATTAAGCTTTAACAAGATGATTAAAGCTCAACTAACAATTTCCCCATTTTTGATGATGACAAACTGTAAACAGGTAAGCTCATGAATACTTTCTTAAGTGACTAAGATGAAGACAATAATATCAATTTAATCAAGTATTCAGATTCGGAATTGGATCAAAGTATCTTACCAAGTACTTAACCATACCAGTTTTCAATTCCCCCTGAATTCAAGCACGATCTCATACTTCCCCTTAATCAAAGAGGAATGTACCTGTGTTTTTCCCCCTTTTGACATCATCGAAAAATTCAAAGCAAAGTCATACGGTAAGAAAAATAGTAGAGTGTGCTTGCTAGCTAAGACATCAGACAAAGCTCAATAGAGAACATTAAGCAACTTAAGTAAAGAATAGTCACGTCAGTAAGGCTCTCAAAGATATAAAAGTCAAGATGCATACTTCATATATATTGTTCACAAACTGCCACAAAGTAGGTAGGAATCCTAGCAAGCTAATTCACAAAAACTTAGAACAAAGTAGAGAGAAAAGAAAGTCAGCAAAAGCGCAACATCACAACTGCTCACACACTACCACCCCTATCAGCTTCAAACTTCTCCTAGACCAGCTTCAGCATAGTTGACATCAGCTCAACCATCTCGCAAAGATGCTTTTCCACCCTCTCCTGATGCGCTTCCATCGAGGCCACAATTACTGACAAGTCAGCAAAACTAGAGGAAGCTCGAGCGCGAGGGCTCAGCTCAGAGCACGAGCTAGAGTGGGGCTTTTCCTCAGTCTTGGGCAAGAGAATAGCAATGATGGCATCCGTTGTAAGAAAAGTTGAACAGGCATAATCAGGAAGGGAGTTGTCGTACAAACCGTCGACACGAAGCATCTTGCATATCAAGTGTGGGAAGGGCAGAGGACTGGATGTGGCAGCGCGACACAACAACAAATGGCTCATCATGAGCTGAGCAGTATTAACAACCTGATTGGAAATAACTGCGGCCATAATGCAACAATCAGCTATAGTCACCTTGTCACGGTCGTAATCTCGTGGCATGATGTTGGTGATGATGAAGTGGTGTAGCAGGCGCTTGGCGGGGCGAAGCATATCCACTGTAAGCGCTCCCTTAGGCACATTAGGTCCAAAAACCGTCTTCTTTAGCGCAGTAGCACCAGCCGGCCAATTCTTCTTGTAAAGCCGTCCGAAACCACTGGACTGCTCCGTTAGGCCAATAGCTTTGGCAAGATCCTTAACACGAAAACATTCTTTAGCGTTACCTCTCCACATGAAGTCAACTGAGCCGTATTCGGGATTAGGCGCTGGGTACTCCAGAGTTGCATAAAATTGATAGACCATTGCGTTGTTGCAGCGCGCAGGCTCTGTCTCAAGCGTATCCCAGCCTTGAAAGCTCAACCAGGTGGAAAAGCGAGTGAGGTGGGAGGAATCTTGAAGCCCGGTCAGTAAATCAGGAGTAACTATCTCCAGAAATAAGAAAGAGCGCTTCTGTACACCCTGAGGAATGGCAGGAAAATCTGTTAAGCCCATTACCTTGGTGCGCTTGGATCTGGTAGAAGCGCCAACCGGTTTCTGCTCTGTAGGAGGAGAATCATGCTCGGACCCATCGGAGGACTCAACATCCTCTGAAGCAGGTGGTGGAGGAGCTACGGCCTTGCGCTTTTGCCTTTGCGGCGAAGCGCATCACTTTGTCGATCAGGTCTCTGAGACTGTAAAGGAAGAGGAGAATTCACGCCAGTTCGAGGTAAGATTTGAAACTCACCATCGTCGTTAGAGTCGGATGGTATACTGGCTGGAAGCTCTTTCGGAGACTGCAGAGATTGCGCTGGAGGCCGAACTTTGGAGCCAGGCCGAGAAGGGGTGTCGATACTGAGCGCACCCTTACCTTTAGCTGGAGTTGTGTGCGACGTTTCGGCTTGAGGCCTTCCAAGCTCCTTCACTGGGTCGTAGCCAGCGAATTCTAGATCAGAGGCGAGCTGAGCGAGATCCACCAGGGGATCATGAGAAAGCAAGTCTTTCAAGGGGCTATCTGGGTTAGGAGCTATGGGATCTGGTTCGTCATGGCCTGTAAGGTCAATTGGATCAGATTGGAAGGTTGTTTTAGTGGCTGGGGAATTCGGATTTGGTGTAGGAGAGTCTGGGTTTTTTGTGGGGGATGTAACTTTGTGAGAGGCTGGGGTATTTTGAGGTGCAGGCTGTGTTGAGGATGAGGCTTTAGTCATAGCCTGGACGAGGGATTGGACCTTGGCCCGTTTTTCTGGGTCAAGCTCATTGAGTTCGCTGAGACCATGGTAGTGACGGTAAATAGAGAATGTAGAATGAGGGGAATAGAAGAGGATAGAGGTAGAAGGTAAGAAAATGGTAAGGTGAAAATGGTTAGATAATACCTTGTATATATAGCTCATCAACATACTCTGAGCCGCTTCAAACACCAATCAAAAGCAATCCTCAGAAATATAGCCGTTACCAGCTCCCAACGGTCCAATAGAAGCACGAAATCCGCGCTAGGCCTGCGTATAGCCCTCAACGGCTATAATTATGACCGTTGTACTACAAAAGAGCCGTTACATCACACAAGCGGCAGGCTGATTTGACCAAAAAGGCATTTCTTCAAAGTTAAGCAAACCCAACTCGGAAGGAAATCCACCTAGATGTGCTGCAAAGCGCGATACACTGCAACAATGAAATGCGCTAAAGACCGAAGCGCATGCTGAATCACCTCTGAATAATAATACTGAAGAAGCACAACACTGATTGAGATGAGTAGATGTAAGAGCGTGATGTCCAGTTCAATTCTCAAACTACAATGTAAAGTAAATTATGAATAGGAAGATGCACATTTCATATAGGGGACATTAGAGCATTCAATCACTCAAGTTGATGTGGAAGTATGTGCATATACATGTAGCATGGTAATTGGGCTTTATGTCACCAAATGAATACTTCTCTAATGTAGAGCTCAATAAAGGATGAGAGAAGCGTTACATCTAGTCAGGCTAAGGACACCTATGCAATGGATCATTTCTTAGGCATGTAATATGGGTAGAAGACGATCACCATTGTCACGTTTTTTGGCAAAGAAGAGCATGCATGGACTAGGATTATATTAAATCGAGCCAAACAAGTCAGACAAGTTCAATACTAATTCATTTCAATGATCAACTAAAAGCATGAAAGACTCAAAGCTATCAAGCACAAGCGACCATAGTTCGTACCTTGATACTAAGCTCGCTAGTTCTAGTCAAATAGAGGAATACTTACAGTTTCATTGCCTCAAAGCTAATGGAGTCGAATAAGGCCAAGCTGAACCCTGAGGTTTAGGAATACCTGGCGATTAAGCGCTTTAGTGAAGATATCTGCCAATTGCCCTTCTGAAGATACGTGAATAAGCTCAATATGCTTGCGCTCCACATGATCACGTAGAAAGTGATGTCTTACGTCAATGTGCTTCGTTCTTGTATGATGGACAGGGTTCATCGAAACACATATAGCGCTGGTATTGTCACAAAATATAGATATAGTGTCAAGAGTAATACCATAGTCAACGAGCTGTTGCTTTATCCACAACACTTGAGCGCAACATTGCGCTGCAGCTATGTACTATGCCTCTGTCGTTGAAAGCGCTGTACAATTTTGTTTCTTGGATCCCCAAGAGACTAAGCAAGGGCCAAGGAACTGTGCCATACCACTAGTGCTCTTTCTATCAGCCAAGTAACCTGCATAATCTGCATCAGTATAGCCAACAAGAGAAAGACCGCCCCTTTGGAATACCAAAGGCAAAGATCGCCAGACCCTTTCAAATACCTGAAGATGCGCTTTACATGAGAAAGGTGAGAAGCGCGAGGGTCTGACTGTGATCGAGCGCATACACTAATGGCAAAAACACTATCCGGACGTGAAGCAGTTAAATACATTAGAGAACCTATCATACCTCGATACATGGTTTCATCTACCTTCTCAGCCATTAGATCTTTGTCTAGTTTTGTAGTGGTTGAGAGGGGAGTAGGGAAAGGTTTGGAGTTCTCCATTTGATGCTTCTTAAGCAGCTCTTTGATGTATTTCTGCTGATGAATCTCAATGCCTTCATCCATTTGGTTTACTTGAAGCCCTAGAAAATACTTGAGCTCACCAATCATGCTCATACTAAACTTGAGGCTCATGGTGTTCTTAAAATCTTCTACAAGCTGCAAGTTAGTAGAACCAAATATAATATCATCAACGTAAATTTGAACAATAAGAATATCACCTTTCACTTCCCTTATGAAGAGGGTTTTGTCCACCAAACCTCTCTTGTAGTCATTTGCCAACAAGTACTTAGATAGACAGTCATACCAAGCGCGAGGGGCTTGCTTCAGTCCATATAGCGCTTTGTCAAGAAAGTACACGTGGTCTGGATAAGCCGGATCTTCAAATCCTGGTGGTTGCTTGACATAGACCTCCTCATTAAGCTTACCATTGAGGAAGGCTGTCTTCACATCCATTTGAAATAGCTTGAATCCTTTGTGCGCTGCGTAAGCTATCAACAGTCGAATTGCCTCTAGTCGAGCTACTGGTGCGTACGTTTCATCGTAGTCAATGCCCTCTTGTTGATTGTAACCTTTTTCAACAAGACGCGCTTTGTTTCTTACCACCACTCCACTATCATCCAGCTTGTTTCTGAATACCCAACGCGTGCCAATTATGCTTCTATCACCTAGCCGGGGTACTAGACGCCAAACTTGGTTGCGCTTGAACTCCTCTAACTCTTCTTGCATGGCTATTATCCAATCTGGATCTTGAAGCGCAACTTGTATGGACTTGGGTTCCTGTAAAGAAACAAAAGCACTACAAGCAAGCATGTTACGAACGTTAGAGCGAGACAGGGTACCTTTTTCATACTGAGATATGATCGCAG
>NW_027369444.1:0-42698 GCF_046119375.1 Phyllobates terribilis
GCTACTGACTGAATGAAAGGAGCTGGCATCTCACTCTCTTTGAATCTTCTTTATCATGCTAGGATTAACAGGAAAAAGCAAAAAATTTCAGAATTGCACCGTGCAATGTGGAGATATTACTGTTTGTGCATTTACAATATTCATTGATTTTTGCCATTGAAAAACGTCCAGAAATGTTTGAAGCTACTGACTGAATGAAAGGAGCTGGCATCTCACTCTCTTTGAATCTTCTTTATCATGCTAGGATTAACAGGAAAAAGCTAAAAATTTCAGAATTGCACCGTGCAATGTGGAGATATTACTGTTTGTGCATTTACAATATTCATTGATTTTTGCCATTGAAAAACGTCCAGAAATGTTTGAAGCTACTGACTGAATGAAAGGAGCTGGCATCTCACTCTCTTTGAATCTTCTTTATCATGCTAGGATTAACAGGAAAAAGCAAAAAATTTCAGAATTGCACCGTGCAATGTGGAGATATTACTGTTTGTGCATTTACAATATTCATTGATTTTTGCCATTGAAAAACATGTTTTTCATATACCAGAAATGTTTGAAGCTACTGACTGAATGAAAGGAGCTGGCATCTCACTCTCTTTGAATCTTCTTTATCATGCTAGGATTAACAGGAAAAAGCTAAAAATTTCAGAATTGCACCGTGCAATGTGGAGATATTACTGTTTGTGCATTTACAATATTCATTGATTTTTGCCATTGAAAAACATGTTTTTCATATACCAGAAATGTTTGAAGCTACTGACTGAATGAAAGGAGCTGGCATCTCACTCTCTTTGAATCTTCTTTATCATGCTAGGATTAACAGGAAAAAGCAAAAAATTTCAGAATTGCACCGTGCAATGTGGAGATATTACTGTTTGTGCATTTACAATATTCATTGATTTTTGCCATTGAAAAACATGTTTTTCATATACCAGAAATGTTTGAAGCTACTGACTGAATGAAAGGAGCTGGCATCTCACTCTCTTTGAATCTTCTTTATCATGCTAGGATTAACAGGAAAAAGCTAAAAATTTCAGAATTGCACCGTGCAATGTGGAGATATTACTGTTTGTGCATTTACAATATTCATTGATTTTTGCCATTGAAAAACATGTTTTTCATATACCAGAAATGTTTGAAGCTACTGACTGAATGAAAGGAGCTGGCATCTCACTCTCTTTGAATCTTCTTTATCATGCTAGGATTAACAGGAAAAGCTAAAAATTTCAGAATTGCACCGTGCAATGTGGAGATATTACTGTTTGTGCATTTACAATATTCATTGATTTTTGCCATTGAAAAACATGTTTTTCATATACCAGAAATGTTTGAAGCTACTGACTGAATGAAAGGAGCTGGCATCTCACTCTCTTTGAATCTTCTTTATCATGCTAGGATTAACAGGAAAAAGCAAAAAATTTCAGAATTGCACCGTGCAATGTGGAGATATTACTGTTTGTGCATTTACAATATTCATTGATTTTTGCCATTGAAAAACATGTTTTTCCAGAAATGTTTGAAGCTACTGACTGAATGAAAGGAGCTGGCATCTCACTCTCTTTGAATCTTCTTTATCATGCTAGGATTAACAGGAAAAAGCTAAAAATTTCAGAATTGCACCGTGCAATGTGGAGATATTACTGTTTGTGCATTTACAATATTCATTGATTTTTGCCATTGAAAAACATGTTTTTCATATACCAGAAATGTTTGAAGCTACTGACTGAATGAAAGGAGCTGGCATCTCACTCTCTTTGAATCTTCTTTATCATGCTAGGATTAACAGGAAAAAGCTAAAAATTTCAGAATTGCACCGTGCAATGTGGAGATATTACTGTTTGTGCATTTACAATATTCATTGATTTTTGCCATTGAAAAACATGTTTTTCATATACCAGAAATGTTTGAAGCTACTGACTGAATGAAAGGAGCTGGCATCTCACTCTCTTTGAATCTTCTTTATCATGCTAGGATTAACAGGAAAAAGCTAAAAATTTCAGAATTGCACCGTGCAATGTGGAGATATTACTGTTTGTGCATTTACAATATTCATTGATTTTTGCCATTGAAAAACATGTTTTTCATATACCAGAAATGTTTGAAGCTACTGACTGAATGAAAGGAGCTGGCATCTCACTCTCTTTGAATCTTCTTTATCATGCTAGGATTAACAGGAAAAAGCTAAAAATTTCAGAATTGCACCGTGCAATGTGGAGATATTACTGTTTGTGCATTTACAATATTCATTGATTTTTGCCATTGAAAAACGTCCAGAAATGTTTGAAGCTACTGACTGAATGAAAGGAGCTGGCATCTCACTCTCTTTGAATCTTCTTTATCATGCTAGGATTAACAGGAAAAAGCTAAAAATTTCAGAATTGCACCGTGCAATGTGGAGATATTACTGTTTGTGCATTTACAATATTCATTGATTTTTGCCATTGAAAAACGTCCAGAAATGTTTGAAGCTACTGACTGAATGAAAGGAGCTGGCATCTCACTCTCTTTGAATCTTCTTTATCATGCTAGGATTACCAGGAAAAAGCAAAAAATTTCAGAATTGCACCGTGCAATGTGGAGATATTACTGTTTGTGCATTTACAATATTCATTGATTTTTGCCATTGAAAAACATGTTTTTCATATACCAGAAATGTTTGAAGCTACTGACTGAATGAAAGGAGCTGGCATCTCACTCTCCTTGAATCTTCTTTATCATGCTAGGATTAACAGGAAAAAGCTAAAAATTTCAGAATTGCACCGTGCAATGTGGAGATATTACTGTTTGTGCATTTACAATATTCATTGATTTTTGCCATTGAAAAACATGTTTTTCATATACCAGAAATGTTTGAAGCTACTGACTGAATGAAAGGAGCTGGCATCTCACTCTCTTTGAATCTTCTTTATCATGCTAGGATTAACAGGAAAAAGCTAAAAATTTCAGAATTGCACCGTGCAATGTGGAGATATTACTGTTTGTGCATTTACAATATTCATTGATTTTTGCCATTGAAAAACATGTTTTTCATATACCAGAAATGTTTGAAGCTACTGACTGAATGAAAGGAGCTGGCATCTCACTCTCTTTGAATCTTCTTTATCATGCTAGGATTAACAGGAAAAAGCTAAAAATTTCAGAATTGCACCGTGCAATGTGGAGATATTACTGTTTGTGCATTTACAATATTCATTGATTTTTGCCATTGAAAAAACATGTTTTTCATATACCAGAAATGTTTGAAGCTACTGACTGAATGAAAGGAGCTGGCATCTCACTCTCTTTGAATCTTCTTTATCATGCTAGGATTAGCAGGAAAAAGCAAAAAATTTCAGAATTGCACCGTGCAATGTGGAGATATTACTGTTTGTGCATTTACAATATTCATTGATTTTTGCCATTGAAAAACATGTTTTTCATATACCAGAAATGTTTGAAGCTACTGACTGAATGAAAGGAGCTGGCATCTCACTCTCTTTGAATCTTCTTTATCATGCTAGGATTAACAGGAAAAAGCTAAAAATTTCAGAATTGCACCGTGCAATGTGGAGATATTACTGTTTGTGCATTTACAATATTCATTGATTTTTGCCATTGAAAAACATGTTTTTCATATACCAGAAATGTTTGAAGCTACTGACTGAATGAAAGGAGCTGGCATCTCACTCTCTTTGAATCTTCTTTATCATGCTAGGATTAACAGGAAAAAGCTAAAAATTTCAGAATTGCACCGTGCAATGTGGAGATATTACTGTTTGTGCATTTACAATATTCATTGATTTTTGCCATTGAAAAACATGTTTTTCATATCCAGAAATGTTTGAAGCTACTGACTGAATGAAAGGAGCTGGCATCTCACTCTCTTTGAATCTTCTTTATCATGCTAGGATTAACAGGAAAAAGCAAAAAATTTCAGAATTGCACCGTGCAATGTGGAGATATTACTGTTTGTGCATTTACAATATTCATTGATTTTTGCCATTGAAAAACATGTTTTTCATATACCAGAAATGTTTGAAGCTACTGACTGAATGAAAGGAGCTGGCATCTCACTCTCTTTGAATCTTCTTTATCATGCTAGGATTAACAGGAAAAAGCTAAAAATTTCAGAATTGCACCGTGCAATGTGGAGATATTACTGTTTGTGCATTTACAATATTCATTGATTTTTGCCATTGAAAAACATGTTTTTCATATACCAGAAATGTTTGAAGCTACTGACTGAATGAAAGGAGCTGGCATCTCACTCTCTTTGAATCTTCTTTATCATGCTAGGATTAACAGGAAAAAGCTAAAAATTTCAGAATTGCACCGTGCAATGTGGAGATATTACTGTTTGTGCATTTACAATATTCATTGATTTTTGCCATTGAAAAACGTCCAGAAATGTTTGAAGCTACTGACTGAATGAAAGGAGTTGGCATCTCACTCTCTTTGAATCTTCTTTATCATGCTAGGATTAACAGGAAAAAGCTAAAAATTTCAGAATTGCACCGTGCAATGTGGAGATATTACTGTTTGTGCATTTACAATATTCATTGATTTTTGCCATTGAAAAACGTCCAGAAATGTTTGAAGCTACTGACTGAATGAAAGGAGCTGGCATCTCACTCTCTTTGAATCTTCTTTATCATGCTAGGATTAACAGGAAAAAGCAAAAAATTTCAGAATTGCACCGTGCAATGTGGAGATATTACTGTTTGTGCATTTACAATATTCATTGATTTTTGCCATTGAAAAACGTCCAGAAATGTTTGAAGCTACTGACTGAATGAAAGGAGCTGGCATCTCACTCTCTTTGAATCTTCTTTATCATGCTAGGATTAACAGGAAAAAGCTAAAAATTTCAGAATTGCACCGTGCAATGTGGAGATATTACTGTTTGTGCATTTACAATATTCATTGATTTTTGCCATTGAAAAACATGTTTTTCATATACCAGAAATGTTTGAAGCTACTGACTGAATGAAAGGAGCTGGCATCTCACTCTCTTTGAATCTTCTTTATCATGCTAGGATTAACAGGAAAAAGCTAAAAATTTCAGAATTGCACCGTGCAATGTGGAGATATTACTGTTTGTGCATTTACAATATTCATTGATTTTTGCCATTGAAAAACATGTTTTTCATATACCAGAAATGTTTGAAGCTACTGACTGAATGAAAGGAGCTGGCATCTCACTCTCTTTGAATCTTCTTTATCATGCTAGGATTAACAGGAAAAAGCAAAAAATTTCAGAATTGCACCGTGCAATGTGGAGATATTACTGTTTGTGCATTTACAATATTCATTGATTTTTGCCATTGAAAAACATGTTTTTCATATACCAGAAATGTTTGAAGCTACTGACTGAATGAAAGGAGCTGGCATCTCACTCTCTTTGAATCTTCTTTATCATGCTAGGATTAACAGGAAAAAGCTAAAAATTTCAGAATTGCACCGTGCAATGTGGAGATATTACTGTTTGTGCATTTACAATATTCATTGATTTTTGCCATTGAAAAACATGTTTTTCATATACCAGAAATGTTTGAAGCTACTGACTGAATGAAAGGAGCTGGCATCTCACTCTCTTTGAATCTTCTTTATCATGCTAGGATTAACAGGAAAAAGCTAAAAATTTCAGAATTGCACCGTGCAATGTGGAGATATTACTGTTTGTGCATTTACAATATTCATTGATTTTTGCCATTGAAAAACGTCCAGAAATGTTTGAAGCTACTGACTGAATGAAAGGAGCTGGCATCTCACTCTCTTTGAATCTTCTTTATCATGCTAGGATTAACAGGAAAAAGCAAAAAATTTCAGAATTGCACCGTGCAATGTGGAGATATTACTGTTTGTGCATTTACAATATTCATTGATTTTTGCCATTGAAAAACGTCCAGAAATGTTTGAAGCTACTGACTGAATGAAAGGAGCTGGCATCTCACTCTCTTTGAATCTTCTTTATCATGCTAGGATTAACAGGAAAAAGCAAAAAATTTCAGAATTGCACCGTGCAATGTGGAGATATTACTGTTTGTGCATTTACAATATTCATTGATTTTTGCCATTGAAAAACGTCCAGAAATGTTTGAAGCTACTGACTGAATGAAAGGAGCTGGCATCTCACTCTCTTTGAATCTTCTTTATCATGCTAGGATTAACAGGAAAAAGCTAAAAATTTCAGAATTGCACCGTGCAATGTGGAGATATTACTGTTTGTGCATTTACAATATTCATTGATTTTTGCCATTGAAAAACGTCCAGAAATGTTTGAAGCTACTGACTGAATGAAAGGAGCTGGCATCTCACTCTCTTTGAATCTTCTTTATCATGCTAGGATTAACAGGAAAAAGCAAAAAATTTCAGAATTGCACCGTGCAATGTGGAGATATTACTGTTTGTGCATTTACAATATTCATTGATTTTTGCCATTGAAAAACATGTTTTTCATATACCAGAAATGTTTGAAGCTACTGACTGAATGAAAGGAGCTGGCATCTCACTCTCTTTGAATCTTCTTTATCATGCTAGGATTAACAGGAAAAAGCTAAAAATTTCAGAATTGCACCGTGCAATGTGGAGATATTACTGTTTGTGCATTTACAATATTCATTGATTTTTGCCATTGAAAAACATGTTTTTCATATACCAGAAATGTTTGAAGCTACTGACTGAATGAAAGGAGCTGGCATCTCACTCTCTTTGAATCTTCTTTATCATGCTAGGATTAACAGGAAAAAGCAAAAAATTTCAGAATTGCACCGTGCAATGTGGAGATATTACTGTTTGTGCATTTACAATATTCATTGATTTTTGCCATTGAAAAACATGTTTTTCATATACCAGAAATGTTTGAAGCTACTGACTGAATGAAAGGAGCTGGCATCTCACTCTCTTTGAATCTTCTTTATCATGCTAGGATTAACAGGAAAAAGCTAAAAATTTCAGAATTGCACCGTGCAATGTGGAGATATTACTGTTTGTGCATTTACAATATTCATTGATTTTTGCCATTGAAAAACATGTTTTTCATATACCAGAAATGTTTGAAGCTACTGACTGAATGAAAGGAGCTGGCATCTCACTCTCTTTGAATCTTCTTTATCATGCTAGGATTAACAGGAAAAAGCTAAAAATTTCAGAATTGCACCGTGCAATGTGGAGATATTACTGTTTGTGCATTTACAATATTCATTGATTTTTGCCATTGAAAAACATGTTTTTCATATACCAGAAATGTTTGAAGCTACTGACTGAATGAAAGGAGCTGGCATCTCACTCTCTTTGAATCTTCTTTATCATGCTAGGATTAACAGGAAAAAGCAAAAAATTTCAGAATTGCACCGTGCAATGTGGAGATATTACTGTTTGTGCATTTACAATATTCATTGATTTTTGCCATTGAAAAACGTCCAGAAATGTTTGAAGCTACTGACTGAATGAAAGGAGCTGGCATCTCACTCTCTTTGAATCTTCTTTATCATGCTAGGATTAACAGGAAAAAGCTAAAAATTTCAGAATTGCACCGTGCAATGTGGAGATATTACTGTTTGTGCATTTACAATATTCATTGATTTTTGCCATTGAAAAACATGTTTTTCATATACCAGAAATGTTTGAAGCTACTGACTGAATGAAAGGAGCTGGCATCTCACTCTCTTTGAATCTTCTTTATCATGCTAGGATTAACAGGAAAAAGCTAAAAATTTCAGAATTGCACCGTGCAATGTGGAGATATTACTGTTTGTGCATTTACAATATTCATTGATTTTTGCCATTGAAAAACATGTTTTTCATATACCAGAAATGTTTGAAGCTACTGACTGAATGAAAGGAGCTGGCATCTCACTCTCTTTGAATCTTCTTTATCATGCTAGGATTAACAGGAAAAAGCTAAAAATTTCAGAATTGCACCGTGCAATGTGGAGATATTACTGTTTGTGCATTTACAATATTCATTGATTTTTGCCATTGAAAAACGTCCAGAAATGTTTGAAGCTACTGACTGAATGAAAGGAGCTGGCATCTCACTCTCTTTGAATCTTCTTTATCATGCTAGGATTAACAGGAAAAAGCAAAAAATTTCAGAATTGCACCGTGCAATGTGGAGATATTACTGTTTGTGCATTTACAATATTCATTGATTTTTGCCATTGAAAAACGTCCAGAAATGTTTGAAGCTACTGACTGAATGAAAGGAGCTGGCATCTCACTCTCTTTGAATCTTCTTTATCATGCTAGGATTAACAGGAAAAAGCAAAAAATTTCAGAATTGCACCGTGCAATGTGGAGATATTACTGTTTGTGCATTTACAATATTCATTGATTTTTGCCATTGAAAAACGTCCAGAAATGTTTGAAGCTACTGACTGAATGAAAGGAGCTGGCATCTCACTCTCTTTGAATCTTCTTTATCATGCTAGGATTAACAGGAAAAAGCTAAAAATTTCAGAATTGCACCGTGCAATGTGGAGATATTACTGTTTGTGCATTTACAATATTCATTGATTTTTGCCATTGAAAAACGTCCAGAAATGTTTGAAGCTACTGACTGAATGAAAGGAGCTGGCATCTCACTCTCTTTGAATCTTCTTTATCATGCTAGGATTAACAGGAAAAAGCTAAAAATTTCAGAATTGCACCGTGCAATGTGGAGATATTACTGTTTGTGCATTTACAATATTCATTGATTTTTGCCATTGAAAAACGTCCAGAAATGTTTGAAGCTACTGACTGAATGAAAGGAGCTGGCATCTCACTCTCTTTGAATCTTCTTTATCATGCTAGGATTAACAGGAAAAAGCTAAAAATTTCAGAATTGCACCGTGCAATGTGGAGATATTACTGTTTGTGCATTTACAATATTCATTGATTTTTGCCATTGAAAAACGTCCAGAAATGTTTGAAGCTACTGACTGAATGAAAGGAGCTGGCATCTCACTCTCTTTGAATCTTCTTTATCATGCTAGGATTAACAGGAAAAAGCAAAAAATTTCAGAATTGCACCGTGCAATGTGGAGATATTACTGTTTGTGCATTTACAATATTCATTGATTTTTGCCATTGAAAAACGTCCAGAAATGTTTGAAGCTACTGACTGAATGAAAGGAGCTGGCATCTCACTCTCTTTGAATCTTCTTTATCATGCTAGGATTAACAGGAAAAAGCTAAAAATTTCAGAATTGCACCGTGCAATGTGGAGATATTACTGTTTGTGCATTTACAATATTCATTGATTTTTGCCATTGAAAAACGTCCAGAAATGTTTGAAGCTACTGACTGAATGAAAGGAGCTGGCATCTCACTCTCTTTGAATCTTCTTTATCATGCTAGGATTAACAGGAAAAAGCAAAAAATTTCAGAATTGCACCGTGCAATGTGGAGATATTACTGTTTGTGCATTTACAATATTCATTGATTTTTGCCATTGAAAAACGTCCAGAAATGTTTGAAGCTACTGACTGAATGAAAGGAGCTGGCATCTCACTCTCTTTGAATCTTCTTTATCATGCTAGGATTAACAGGAAAAAGCTAAAAATTTCAGAATTGCACCGTGCAATGTGGAGATATTACTGTTTGTGCATTTACAATATTCATTGATTTTTGCCATTGAAAAACGTCCAGAAATGTTTGAAGCTACTGACTGAATGAAAGGAGCTGGCATCTCACTCTCTTTGAATCTTCTTTATCATGCTAGGATTAGCAGGAAAAAGCAAAAAATTTCAGAATTGCACCGTGCAATGTGGAGATATTACTGTTTGTGCATTTACAATATTCATTGATTTTTGCCATTGAAAAACGTCCAGAAATGTTTGAAGCTACTGACTGAATGAAAGGAGCTGGCATCTCACTCTCTTTGAATCTTCTTTATCATGCTAGGATTAACAGGAAAAAGCTAAAAATTTCAGAATTGCACCGTGCAATGTGGAGATATTACTGTTTGTGCATTTACAATATTCATTGATTTTTGCCATTGAAAAACATGTTTTTCATATACCAGAAATGTTTGAAGCTACTGACTGAATGAAAGGAGCTGGCATCTCACTCTCTTTGAATCTTCTTTATCATGCTAGGATTAGCAGGAAAAAGCAAAAAATTTCAGAATTGCACCGTGCAATGTGGAGATATTACTGTTTGTGCATTTACAATATTCATTGATTTTTGCCATTGAAAAACGTCCAGAAATGTTTGAAGCTACTGACTGAATGAAAGGAGCTGGCATCTCACTCTCTTTGAATCTTCTTTATCATGCTAGGATTAACAGGAAAAAGCTAAAAATTTCAGAATTGCACCGTGCAATGTGGAGATATTACTGTTTGTGCATTTACAATATTCATTGATTTTTGCCATTGAAAAACGTCCAGAAATGTTTGAAGCTACTGACTGAATGAAAGGAGCTGGCATCTCACTCTCTTTGAATCTTCTTTATCATGCTAGGATTAACAGGAAAAAGCTAAAATTTTCAGAATTGCACTGTGCAATGTGGAGATATTACTGTTTGTGCATTTACAATATTCATTGATTTTTGCCATTGAAAAACGTCCAGAAATGTTTGAAGCTACTGACTGAATGAAAGGAGCTGGCATCTCACTCTCTTTGAATCTTCTTTATCATGCTAGGATTAACAGGAAAAAGCAAAAAATTTCAGAATTGCACCGTGCAATGTGGAGATATTACTGTTTGTGCATTTACAATATTCATTGATTTTTGCCATTGAAAAACATGTTTTTCATATACCAGAAATGTTTGAAGCTACTGACTGAATGAAAGGAGCTGGCATCTCACTCTCTTTGAATCTTCTTTATCATGCTAGGATTAACAGGAAAAAGCTAAAAATTTCAGAATTGCACCGTGCAATGTGGAGATATTACTGTTTGTGCATTTACAATATTCATTGATTTTTGCCATTGAAAAACATGTTTTTCATATACCAGAAATGTTTGAAGCTACTGACTGAATGAAAGGAGCTGGCATCTCACTCTCTTTGAATCTTCTTTATCATGCTAGGATTAACAGGAAAAAGCTAAAAATTTCAGAATTGCACCGTGCAATGTGGAGATATTACTGTTTGTGCATTTACAATATTCATTGATTTTTGCCATTGAAAAACATGTTTTTCATATACCAGAAATGTTTGAAGCTACTGACTGAATGAAAGGAGCTGGCATCTCACTCTCTTTGAATCTTCTTTATCATGCTAGGATTAGCAGGAAAAAGCAAAAAATTTCAGAATTGCACCGTGCAATGTGGAGATATTACTGATTGTGCATTTACAATATTCATTGATTTTTGCCATTGAAAAACATGTTTTTCATATACCAGAAATGTTTGAAGCTACTGACTGAATGAAAGGAGCTGGCATCTCACTCTCTTTGAATCTTCTTTATCATGCTAGGATTAGCAGGAAAAAGCAAAAAATTTCAGAATTGCACCGTGCAATGTGGAGATATTACTGTTTGTGCATTTACAATATTCATTGATTTTTGCCATTGAAAAACGTCCAGAAATGTTTGAAGCTACTGACTGAATGAAAGGAGCTGGCATCTCACTCTCTTTGAATCTTCTTTATCATGCTAGGATTAACAGGAAAAAGCAAAAAATTTCAGAATTGCACCGTGCAATGTGGAGATATTACTGTTTGTGCATTTACAATATTCATTGATTTTTGCCATTGAAAAACGTCCAGAAATGTTTGAAGCTACTGACTGAATGAAAGGAGCTGGCATCTCACTCTCTTTGAATCTTCTTTATCATGCTAGGATTAGCAGGAAAAAGCAAAAAATTTCAGAATTGCACCGTGCAATGTGGAGATATTACTGTTTGTGCATTTACAATATTCATTGATTTTTGCCATTGAAAAACGTCCAGAAATGTTTGAAGCTACTGACTGAATGAAAGGAGCTGGCATCTCACTCTCTTTGAATCTTCTTTATCATGCTAGGATTAGCAGGAAAAAGCAAAAAATTTCAGAATTGCACCGTGCAATGTGGAGATATTACTGTTTGTGCATTTACAATATTCATTGATTTTTGCCATTGAAAAACATGTTTTTCATATACCAGAAATGTTTGAAGCTACTGACTGAATGAAAGGAGCTGGCATCTCACTCTCTTTGAATCTTCTTTATCATGCTAGGATTAGCAGGAAAAAGCAAAAAATTTCAGAATTGCACCGTGCAATGTGGAGATATTACTGTTTGTGCATTTACAATATTCATTGATTTTTGCCATTGAAAAACATGTTTTTCATATACCAGAAATGTTTGAAGCTACTGACTGAATGAAAGGAGCTGGCATCTCACTCTCTTTGAATCTTCTTTATCATGCTAGGATTAACAGGAAAAAGCTAAAAATTTCAGAATTGCACCGTGCAATGTGGAGATATTACTGTTTGTGCATTTACAATATTCATTGATTTTTGCCATTGAAAAACGTCCAGAAATGTTTGAAGCTACTGACTGAATGAAAGGAGCTGGCATCTCACTCTCTTTGAATCTTCTTTATCATGCTAGGATTAACAGGAAAAAGCTAAAAATTTCAGAATTGCACCGTGCAATGTGGAGATATTACTGTTTGTGCATTTACAATATTCATTGATTTTTGCCATTGAAAAACGTCCAGAAATGTTTGAAGCTACTGACTGAATGAAAGGAGCTGGCATCTCACTCTCTTTGAATCTTCTTTATCATGCTAGGATTAACAGGAAAAAGCTAAAAATTTCAGAATTGCACCGTGCAATGTGGAGATATTACTGTTTGTGCATTTACAATATTCATTGATTTTTGCCATTGAAAAACGTCCAGAAATGTTTGAAGCTACTGACTGAATGAAAGGAGCTGGCATCTCACTCTCTTTGAATCTTCTTTATCATGCTAGGATTAACAGGAAAAAGCTAAAAATTTCAGAATTGCACCGTGCAATGTGGAGATATTACTGTTTGTGCATTTACAATATTCATTGATTTTTGCCATTGAAAAACATGTTTTTCATATACCAGAAATGTTTGAAGCTACTGACTGAATGAAAGGAGCTGGCATCTCACTCTCTTTGAATCTTCTTTATCATGCTAGGATTAACAGGAAAAAGCTAAAAATTTCAGAATTGCACCGTGCAATGTGGAGATATTACTGTTTGTGCATTTACAATATTCATTGATTTTTGCCATTGAAAAACGTCCAGAAATGTTTGAAGCTACTGACTGAATGAAAGGAGCTGGCATCTCACTCTCTTTGAATCTTCTTTATCATGCTAGGATTAACAGGAAAAAGCTAAAAATTTCAGAATTGCACCGTGCAATGTGGAGATATTACTGTTTGTGCATTTACAATATTCATTGATTTTTGCCATTGAAAAACATGTTTTTCATATACCAGAAATGTTTGAAGCTACTGACTGAATGAAAGGAGCTGGCATCTCACTCTCTTTGAATCTTCTTTATCATGCTAGGATTAACAGGAAAAAGCTAAAAATTTCAGAATTGCACCGTGCAATGTGGAGATATTACTGTTTGTGCATTTACAATATTCATTGATTTTTGCCATTGAAAAACATGTTTTTCATATACCAGAAATGTTTGAAGCTACTGACTGAATGAAAGGAGCTGGCATCTCACTCTCTTTGAATCTTCTTTATCATGCTAGGATTAACAGGAAAAAGCTAAAAATTTCAGAATTGCACCGTGCAATGTGGAGATATTACTGTTTGTGCATTTACAATATTCATTGATTTTTGCCATTGAAAAACATGTTTTTCATATACCAGAAATGTTTGAAGCTACTGACTGAATGAAAGGAGCTGGCATCTCACTCTCTTTGAATCTTCTTTATCATGCTAGGATTAACAGGAAAAAGCAAAAAATTTCAGAATTGCACCGTGCAATGTGGAGATATTACTGTTTGTGCATTTACAATATTCATTGATTTTTGCCATTGAAAAACATGTTTTTCATATACCAGAAATGTTTGAAGCTACTGACTGAATGAAAGGAGCTGGCATCTCACTCTCTTTGAATCTTCTTTATCATGCTAGGATTAGCAGGAAAAAGCTAAAAATTTCAGAATTGCACCGTGCAATGTGGAGATATTACTGTTTGTGCATTTACAATATTCATTGATTTTTGCCATTGAAAAACGTCCAGAAATGTTTGAAGCTACTGACTGAATGAAAGGAGCTGGCATCTCACTCTCTTTGAATCTTCTTTATCATGGTAGGATTAACAGGAAAAAGCTAAAAATTTCAGAATTGCACCGTGCAATGTGGAGATATTACTGTTTGTGCATTTACAATATTCATTGATTTTTGCCATTGAAAAACGTCCAGAAATGTTTGAAGCTACTGACTGAATGAAAGGAGCTGGCATCTCACTCTCTTTGAATCTTCTTTATCATGCTAGGATTAGCAGGAAAAAGCAAAAAATTTCAGAATTGCACCGTGCAATGTGGAGATATTACTGTTTGTGCATTTACAATATTCATTGATTTTTGCCATTGAAAAACGTCCAGAAATGTTTGAAGCTACTGACTGAATGAAAGGAGCTGGCATCTCACTCTCTTTGAATCTTCTTTATCATGCTAGGATTAACAGGAAAAAGCTAAAAATTTCAGAATTGCACCGTGCAATGTGGAGATATTACTGTTTGTGCATTTACAATATTCATTGATTTTTGCCATTGAAAAACGTCCAGAAATGTTTGAAGCTACTGACTGAATGAAAGGAGCTGGCATCTCACTCTCTTTGAATCTTCTTTATCATGCTAGGATTAACAGGAAAAAGCTAAAAATTTCAGAATTGCACCGTGCAATGTGGAGATATTACTGTTTGTGCATTTACAATATTCATTGATTTTTGCCATTGAAAAACATGTTTTTCATATACCAGAAATGTTTGAAGCTACTGACTGAATGAAAGGAGCTGGCATCTCACTCTCTTTGAATCTTTATCATGCTAGGATTAACAGGAAAAAGCTAAAAATTTCAGAATTGCACCGTGCAATGTGGAGATATTACTGTTTGTGCATTTACAATATTCATTGATTTTTGCCATTGAAAAACGTCCAGAAATGTTTGAAGCTACTGACTGAATGAAAGGAGCTGGCATCTCACTCTCTTTGAATCTTCTTTATCATGCTAGGATTAACAGGAAAAAGCTAAAAATTTCAGAATTGCACCGTGCAATGTGGAGATATTACTGTTTGTGCATTTACAATATTCATTGATTTTTGCCATTGAAAAACATGTTTTTCATATACCAGAAATGTTTGAAGCTACTGACTGAATGAAAGGAGCTGGCATCTCACTCTCTTTGAATCTTCTTTATCATGCTAGGATTAGCAGGAAAAAGCAAAAAATTTCAGAATTGCACCGTGCAATGTGGAGATATTACTGATTGTGCATTTACAATATTCATTGATTTTTGCCATTGAAAAACATGTTTTTCATATACCAGAAATGTTTGAAGCTACTGACTGAATGAAAGGAGCTGGCATCTCACTCTCTTTGAATCTTCTTTATCATGCTAGGATTAGCAGGAAAAAGCAAAAAATTTCAGAATTGCACCGTGCAATGTGGAGATATTACTGTTTGTGCATTTACAATATTCATTGATTTTTGCCATTGAAAAACGTCCAGAAATGTTTGAAGCTACTGACTGAATGAAAGGAGCTGGCATCTCACTCTCTTTGAATCTTCTTTATCATGCTAGGATTAACAGGAAAAAGCAAAAAATTTCAGAATTGCACCGTGCAATGTGGAGATATTACTGTTTGTGCATTTACAATATTCATTGATTTTTGCCATTGAAAAACGTCCAGAAATGTTTGAAGCTACTGACTGAATGAAAGGAGCTGGCATCTCACTCTCTTTGAATCTTCTTTATCATGCTAGGATTAGCAGGAAAAAGCAAAAAATTTCAGAATTGCACCGTGCAATGTGGAGATATTACTGTTTGTGCATTTACAATATTCATTGATTTTTGCCATTGAAAAACGTCCAGAAATGTTTGAAGCTACTGACTGAATGAAAGGAGCTGGCATCTCACTCTCTTTGAATCTTCTTTATCATGCTAGGATTAGCAGGAAAAAGCAAAAAATTTCAGAATTGCACCGTGCAATGTGGAGATATTACTGTTTGTGCATTTACAATATTCATTGATTTTTGCCATTGAAAAACATGTTTTTCATATACCAGAAATGTTTGAAGCTACTGACTGAATGAAAGGAGCTGGCATCTCACTCTCTTTGAATCTTCTTTATCATGCTAGGATTAGCAGGAAAAAGCAAAAAATTTCAGAATTGCACCGTGCAATGTGGAGATATTACTGTTTGTGCATTTACAATATTCATTGATTTTTGCCATTGAAAAACATGTTTTTCATATACCAGAAATGTTTGAAGCTACTGACTGAATGAAAGGAGCTGGCATCTCACTCTCTTTGAATCTTCTTTATCATGCTAGGATTAACAGGAAAAAGCTAAAAATTTCAGAATTGCACCGTGCAATGTGGAGATATTACTGTTTGTGCATTTACAATATTCATTGATTTTTGCCATTGAAAAACGTCCAGAAATGTTTGAAGCTACTGACTGAATGAAAGGAGCTGGCATCTCACTCTCTTTGAATCTTCTTTATCATGCTAGGATTAACAGGAAAAAGCTAAAAATTTCAGAATTGCACCGTGCAATGTGGAGATATTACTGTTTGTGCATTTACAATATTCATTGATTTTTGCCATTGAAAAACGTCCAGAAATGTTTGAAGCTACTGACTGAATGAAAGGAGCTGGCATCTCACTCTCTTTGAATCTTCTTTATCATGCTAGGATTAACAGGAAAAAGCTAAAAATTTCAGAATTGCACCGTGCAATGTGGAGATATTACTGTTTGTGCATTTACAATATTCATTGATTTTTGCCATTGAAAAACGTCCAGAAATGTTTGAAGCTACTGACTGAATGAAAGGAGCTGGCATCTCACTCTCTTTGAATCTTCTTTATCATGCTAGGATTAACAGGAAAAAGCTAAAAATTTCAGAATTGCACCGTGCAATGTGGAGATATTACTGTTTGTGCATTTACAATATTCATTGATTTTTGCCATTGAAAAACATGTTTTTCATATACCAGAAATGTTTGAAGCTACTGACTGAATGAAAGGAGCTGGCATCTCACTCTCTTTGAATCTTCTTTATCATGCTAGGATTAACAGGAAAAAGCTAAAAATTTCAGAATTGCACCGTGCAATGTGGAGATATTACTGTTTGTGCATTTACAATATTCATTGATTTTTGCCATTGAAAAACGTCCAGAAATGTTTGAAGCTACTGACTGAATGAAAGGAGCTGGCATCTCACTCTCTTTGAATCTTCTTTATCATGCTAGGATTAACAGGAAAAAGCTAAAAATTTCAGAATTGCACCGTGCAATGTGGAGATATTACTGTTTGTGCATTTACAATATTCATTGATTTTTGCCATTGAAAAACATGTTTTTCATATACCAGAAATGTTTGAAGCTACTGACTGAATGAAAGGAGCTGGCATCTCACTCTCTTTGAATCTTCTTTATCATGCTAGGATTAACAGGAAAAAGCTAAAAATTTCAGAATTGCACCGTGCAATGTGGAGATATTACTGTTTGTGCATTTACAATATTCATTGATTTTTGCCATTGAAAAACATGTTTTTCATATACCAGAAATGTTTGAAGCTACTGACTGAATGAAAGGAGCTGGCATCTCACTCTCTTTGAATCTTCTTTATCATGCTAGGATTAACAGGAAAAAGCTAAAAATTTCAGAATTGCACCGTGCAATGTGGAGATATTACTGTTTGTGCATTTACAATATTCATTGATTTTTGCCATTGAAAAACATGTTTTTCATATACCAGAAATGTTTGAAGCTACTGACTGAATGAAAGGAGCTGGCATCTCACTCTCTTTGAATCTTCTTTATCATGCTAGGATTAACAGGAAAAAGCAAAAAATTTCAGAATTGCACCGTGCAATGTGGAGATATTACTGTTTGTGCATTTACAATATTCATTGATTTTTGCCATTGAAAAACATGTTTTTCATATACCAGAAATGTTTGAAGCTACTGACTGAATGAAAGGAGCTGGCATCTCACTCTCTTTGAATCTTCTTTATCATGCTAGGATTAGCAGGAAAAAGCTAAAAATTTCAGAATTGCACCGTGCAATGTGGAGATATTACTGTTTGTGCATTTACAATATTCATTGATTTTTGCCATTGAAAAACGTCCAGAAATGTTTGAAGCTACTGACTGAATGAAAGGAGCTGGCATCTCACTCTCTTTGAATCTTCTTTATCATGGTAGGATTAACAGGAAAAAGCTAAAAATTTCAGAATTGCACCGTGCAATGTGGAGATATTACTGTTTGTGCATTTACAATATTCATTGATTTTTGCCATTGAAAAACGTCCAGAAATGTTTGAAGCTACTGACTGAATGAAAGGAGCTGGCATCTCACTCTCTTTGAATCTTCTTTATCATGCTAGGATTAGCAGGAAAAAGCAAAAAATTTCAGAATTGCACCGTGCAATGTGGAGATATTACTGTTTGTGCATTTACAATATTCATTGATTTTTGCCATTGAAAAACGTCCAGAAATGTTTGAAGCTACTGACTGAATGAAAGGAGCTGGCATCTCACTCTCTTTGAATCTTCTTTATCATGCTAGGATTAACAGGAAAAAGCTAAAAATTTCAGAATTGCACCGTGCAATGTGGAGATATTACTGTTTGTGCATTTACAATATTCATTGATTTTTGCCATTGAAAAACGTCCAGAAATGTTTGAAGCTACTGACTGAATGAAAGGAGCTGGCATCTCACTCTCTTTGAATCTTCTTTATCATGCTAGGATTAACAGGAAAAAGCTAAAAATTTCAGAATTGCACCGTGCAATGTGGAGATATTACTGTTTGTGCATTTACAATATTCATTGATTTTTGCCATTGAAAAACATGTTTTTCATATACCAGAAATGTTTGAAGCTACTGACTGAATGAAAGGAGCTGGCATCTCACTCTCTTTGAATCTTCTTTATCATGCTAGGATTAACAGGAAAAAGCTAAAAATTTCAGAATTGCACCGTGCAATGTGGAGATATTACTGTTTGTGCATTTACAATATTCATTGATTTTTGCCATTGAAAAACATGTTTTTCATATACCAGAAATGTTTGAAGCTACTGACTGAATGAAAGGAGCTGGCATCTCACTCTCTTTGAATCTTCTTTATCATGCTAGGATTAGCAGGAAAAAGCAAAAAATTTCAGAATTGCACCGTGCAATGTGGAGATATTACTGATTGTGCATTTACAATATTCATTGATAAAACATGTTTTTCATAACCAGAAATGTTTGAAGCTACTGACTGAATGAAAGGAGCTGGCATCTCACTCTCTTTGAATCTTCTTTATCATGCCTAGGATTAGCAGGAAAAAGCAAAAAATTTCAGAATTGCACCGTGCAATGTGGAGATATTACTGTTTGTGCATTTACAATATTCATTGATTTTTGCCATTGAAAAACGTCCAGAAATGTTGAAGCTACTGACTGAATGAAAGGAGCTGGCATCTCACTCTCTTTGAATCTTCTTTATCATGCTAGGATTAACAGGAAAAAGCAAAAAATTTCAGAATTGCACCGTGCAATGTGGAGATATTACTGTTTGTGCATTTACAATATTCATTGATTTTTGCCATTGAAAAACGTCCAGAAATGTTTGAAGCTACTGACTGAATGAAAGGAGCTGGCATCTCACTCTCTTTGAATCTTCTTTATCATGCTAGGATTAGCAGGAAAAAGCAAAAAATTTCAGAATTGCACCGTGCAATGTGGAGATATTACTGTTTGTGCATTTACAATATTCATTGATTTTTGCCATTGAAAAACGTTTTTCATATCCAGAAATGTTTGAAGCTACTGACTGAATGAAAGGAGCTGGCATCTCACTCTCTTTGAATCTTCTTTATCATGCTAGGATTAGCAGGAAAAAGCAAAAAATTCAGAATTGCACGTGCAATGTGGAGATATTACTGTTTGTGCATTTACAATATTCATTGATTTTTGCCATTGAAAAACATGTTTTTCATATACCAGAAATGTTTGAAGCTACTGACTGAATGAAAGGAGCTGGCATCTCACTCTCTTTGAATCTTCTTTATCATGCTAGGATTAGCAGGAAAAAGCAAAAAATTTCAGAATTGCACCGTGCAATGTGGAGATATTACTGTTTGTGCATTTACAATATTCATTGATTTTTGCCATTGAAAAAGTCCAGAAATGTTTGAAGCTACTGACTGAATGAAAGGAGCTGGCATCTCACTCTCTTTGAATCTTCTTTATCATGCTAGGATTAACAGGAAAAAGCTAAAAATTTCAGAATTGCACCGTGCAATGTGGAGATATTACTGTTTGTGCATTTACAATATTCATTGATTTTTGCCATTGAAAAACGTCCAGAAATGTTTGAAGCTACTGACTGAATGAAAGGAGCTGGCATCTCACTCTCTTTGAATCTTCTTTATCATGCTAGGATTAACAGGAAAAAGCTAAAAATTTCAGAATTGCACCGTGCAATGTGGAGATATTACTGTTTGTGCATTTACAATATTCATTGATTTTTGCCATTGAAAAACGTCCAGAAATGTTTGAAGCTACTGACTGAATGAAAGGAGCTGGCATCTCACTCTCTTTGAATCTTCTTTATCATGCTAGGATTAACAGGAAAAAGCTAAAAATTTCAGAATTGCACCGTGCAATGTGGAGATATTACTGTTTGTGCATTTACAATATTCATTGATTTTTGCCATTGAAAAACTGTTTCATATACCAGAAATGTTTGAAGCTACTGACTGAATGAAAGGAGCTGGCATCTCACTCTCTTTGAATCTTCTTTATCATGCTAGGATTAACAGGAAAAAGCTAAAAATTTCAGAATTGCACCGTGCAATGTGGAGATATTACTGTTTGTGCATTTACAATATTCATTGATTTTTGCCATTGAAAAACATGTTTTTCATATACCAGAAATGTTTGAAGCTACTGACTGAATGAAAGGAGCTGGCATCTCACTCTCTTTGAATCTTCTTTATCATGCTAGGATTAACAGGAAAAAGCTAAAAATTTCAGAATTGCACCGTGCAATGTGGAGATATTACTGTTTGTGCATTTACAATATTCATTGATTTTTGCCATTGAAAAACATGTCCAGAAATGTTTGAAGCTACTGACTGAATGAAAGGAGCTGGCATCTCACTCTCTTTGAATCTTCTTTATCATGCTAGGATTAACAGGAAAAAGCTAAAAATTTCAGAATTGCACCGTGCAATGTGGAGATATTACTGTTTGTGCATTTACAATATTCATTGATTTTTGCCATTGAAAAACATGTTTTTCATATACCAGAAATGTTTGAAGCTACTGACTGAATGAAAGGAGCTGGCATCTCACTCTCTTTGAATCTTCTTTATCATGCTAGGATTAACAGGAAAAAGCTAAAAATTTCAGAATTGCACCGTGCAATGTGGAGATATTACTGTTTGTGCATTTACAATATTCATTGATTTTTGCCATTGAAAAACATGTTTTTCATATACCAGAAATGTTTGAAGCTACTGACTGAATGAAAGGAGCTGGCATCTCACTCTCTTTGAATCTTCTTTATCATGCTAGGATTAACAGGAAAAAGCTAAAAATTTCAGAATTGCACCGTGCAATGTGGAGATATTACTGTTTGTGCATTTACAATATTCATTGATTTTTGCCATTGAAAAACATGTTTTTCATATACCAGAAATGTTTGAAGCTACTGACTGAATGAAAGGAGCTGGCATCTCACTCTCTTTGAATCTTCTTTATCATGCTAGGATTAACAGGAAAAAGCTAAAAATTTCAGAATTGCCACCGTGCAATGTGGAGATATTACTGTTTGTGCATTTACAATATTCATTGATTTTTGCCATTGAAAAACATGTTTTTCATATACCAGAAATGTTTGAAGCTACTGACTGAATGAAAGGAGCTGGCATCTCACTCTCTTTGAATCTTCTTTATCATGCTAGGATTAGCAGGAAAAAGCTAAAAATTTCAGAATTGCACCGTGCAATGTGGAGATATTACTGTTTGTGCATTTACAATATTCATTGATTTTTGCCATTGAAAAACGTCCAGAAATGTTTGAAGCTACTGACTGAATGAAAGGAGCTGGCATCTCACTCTCTTTGAATCTTCTTTATCATGGTAGGATTAACAGGAAAAAGCTAAAAATTTCAGAATTGCACCGTGCAATGTGGAGATATTACTGTTTGTGCATTTACAATATTCATTGATTTTTGCCATTGAAAAACGTCCAGAAATGTTTGAAGCTACTGACTGAATGAAAGGAGCTGGCATCTCACTCTCTTTGAATCTTCTTTATCATGCTAGGATTAGCAGGAAAAAGCAAAAAATTTCAGAATTGCACCGTGCAATGTGGAGATATTACTGTTTGTGCATTTACAATATTCATTGATTTTTGCCATTGAAAAACGTCCAGAAATGTTTGAAGCTACTGACTGAATGAAAGGAGCTGGCATCTCACTCTCTTTGAATCTTCTTTATCATGCTAGGATTAACAGGAAAAAGCTAAAAATTTCAGAATTGCACCGTGCAATGTGGAGATATTACTGTTTGTGCATTTACAATATTCATTGATTTTTGCCATTGAAAAACTGTTTCATATACCAGAAATGTTTGAAGCTACTGACTGAATGAAAGGAGCTGGCATCTCACTCTCTTTGAATCTTCTTTATCATGCTAGGATTAACAGGAAAAAGCTAAAAATTTCAGAATTGCACCGTGCAATGTGGAGATATTACTGTTTGTGCATTTACAATATTCATTGATTTTTGCCATTGAAAAACATGTTTTTCATATACCAGAAATGTTTGAAGCTACTGACTGAATGAAAGGAGCTGGCATCTCACTCTCTTTGAATCTTTATCATGCTAGGATTAACAGGAAAAAGCTAAAAATTTCAGAATTGCACCGTGCAATGTGGAGATATTACTGTTTGTGCATTTACAATATTCATTGATTTTTGCCATTGAAAAACGTCCAGAAATGTTTGAAGCTACTGACTGAATGAAAGGAGCTGGCATCTCACTCTCTTTGAATCTTCTTTATCATGCTAGGATTAGCAGGAAAAAGCAAAAATTTCAGAATTGCACCGTGCAATGTGGAGATATTACTGTTTGTGCATTTACAATATTCATTGATTTTTGCCATTGAAAAACATGTTTTTCATATACCAGAAATGTTTGAAGCTACTGACTGAATGAAAGGAGCTGGCATCTCACTCTCTTTGAATCTTCTTTATCATGCTAGGATTAACAGGAAAAGCTAAAAATTTCAGAATTGCACCGTGCAATGTGGAGATATTACTGTTTGTGCATTTACAATATTCATTGATTTTTGCCATTGAAAAACATGTTTTTCATATACCAGAAATGTTTGAAGCTACTGACTGAATGAAAGGAGCTGGCATCTCACTCTCTTTGAATCTTCTTTATCATGCTAGGATTAACAGGAAAAAGCTAAAAATTTCAGAATTGCACCGTGCAATGTGGAGATATTACTGTTTGTGCATTTACAATATTCATTGATTTTTGCCATTGAAAAACATGTTTTTCATATACCAGAAATGTTTGAAGCTACTGACTGAATGAAAGGAGCTGGCATCTCACTCTCTTTGAATCTTCTTTATCATGCTAGGATTAACAGGAAAAAGCAAAAAATTTCAGAATTGCACCGTGCAATGTGGAGATATTACTGTTTGTGCATTTACAATATTCATTGATTTTTGCCATTGAAAAACGTCCAGAAATGTTTGAAGCTACTGACTGAATGAAAGGAGCTGGCATCTCACTCTCTTTGAATCTTCTTTATCATGCTAGGATTAACAGGAAAAAGCTAAAAATTTCAGAATTGCACCGTGCAATGTGGAGATATTACTGTTTGTGCATTTACAATATTCATTGATTTTTGCCATTGAAAAACATGTTTTTCATATACCAGAAATGTTTGAAGCTACTGACTGAATGAAAGGAGCTGGCATCTCACTCTCTTTGAATCTTCTTTATCATGCTAGGATTAACAGGAAAAAGCTAAAAATTTCAGAATTGCACCGTGCAATGTGGAGATATTACTGTTTGTGCATTTACAATATTCATTGATTTTTGCCATTGAAAAACGTCCAGAAATGTTTGAAGCTACTGACTGAATGAAAGGAGCTGGCATCTCACTCTCTTTGAATCTTCTTTATCATGCTAGGATTAACAGGAAAAGCTAAAAATTTCAGAATTGCACCGTGCAATGTGGAGATATTACTGTTTGTGCATTTACAATATTCATTGATTTTTGCCATTGAAAAACATGTTTTTCATATACCAGAAATGTTTGAAGCTACTGACTGAATGAAAGGAGCTGGCATCTCACTCTCTTTGAATCTTCTTTATCATGCTAGGATTAACAGGAAAAAGCTAAAAATTTCAGAATTGCACCGTGCAATGTGGAGATATTACTGTTTGTGCATTTACAATATTCATTGATTTTTGCCATTGAAAAACGTCCAGAAATGTTTGAAGCTACTGACTGAATGAAAGGAGCTGGCATCTCACTCTCTTTGAATCTTCTTTATCATGCTAGGATTAGCAGGAAAAAGCAAAAAATTTCAGAATTGCACCGTGCAATGTGGAGATATTACTGTTTGTGCATTTACAATATTCATTGATTTTTGCCATTGAAAAACATGTTTTTCATATACCAGAAATGTTTGAAGCTATTGACTGAATGAAAGGAGCTGGCATCTCACTCTCTTTGAATCTTCTTTATCATGCTAGGATTAACAGGAAAAAGCTAAAAATTTCAGAATTGCACCATGCAATGTGGAGATATTACTGTTTGTGCATTACAATATTCATTGATTTTTGCCATTGAAAAACATGTTTTTCATATACCAGAAATGTTTGAAGCTACTGACTGAATGAAAGGAGCTGGCATCTCACTCTCTTTGAATCTTCTTTATCATGCTAGGATTAACAGGAAAAAGCTAAAAATTTCAGAATTGCACCGTGCAATGTGGAGATATTACTGTTTGTGCATTTACAATATTCATTGATTTTTGCCATTGAAAAACATGTTTTTCATATACCAGAAATGTTTGAAGCTACTGACTGAATGAAAGGAGCTGGCATCTCACTCTCTTTGAATCTTCTTTATCATGCTAGGATTAACAGGAAAAAGCAAAAAAATTTCAGAATTGCACCGTGCAATGTGGAGATATTACTGTTTGTGCATTTACAATATTCATTGATTTTTGCCATTGAAAAACGTCCAGAAATGTTTGAAGCTACTGACTGAATGAAAGGAGCTGGCATCTCACTCTCTTTGAATCTTCTTTATCATGCTAGGATTAACAGGAAAAAGCTAAAAATTTCAGAATTGCACCGTGCAATGTGGAGATATTACTGTTTGTGCATTTACAATATTCATTGATTTTTGCCATTGAAAAACATGTTTTTCATATACCAGAAATGTTTGAAGCTACTGACTGAATGAAAGGAGCTGGCATCTCACTCTCTTTGAATCTTCTTTATCATGCTAGGATTAACAGGAAAAAGCTAAAAATTTCAGAATTGCACCGTGCAATGTGGAGATATTACTGTTTGTGCATTTACAATATTCATTGATTTTTGCCATTGAAAAACATGTTTTTCATATACCAGAAATGTTTGAAGCTACTGACTGAATGAAAGGAGCTGGCATCTCACTCTCTTTGAATCTTCTTTATCATGCTAGGATTAGCAGGAAAAAGCAAAAAATTTCAGAATTGCACCGTGCAATGTGGAGATATTACTGTTTGTGCATTTACAATATTCATTGATTTTTGCCATTGAAAAACATGTTTTTCATATACCAGAAATGTTTGAAGCTACTGACTGAATGAAAGGAGCTGGCATCTCACTCTCTTTGAATCTTCTTTATCATGCTAGGATTAACAGGAAAAAGCTAAAAATTTCAGAATTGCACCGTGCAATGTGGAGATATTACTGTTTGTGCATTTACAATATTCATTGATTTTTGCCATTGAAAAACATGTTCCCAGAAATGTTTGAAGCTACTGACTGAATGAAAGGAGCTGGCATCTCACTCTCTTTGAATCTTCTTTATCATGCTAGGATTAGCAGGAAAAAGCAAAAAATTTCAGAATTGCACCGTGCAATGTGGAGATATTACTGTTTGTGCATTTACAATATTCATTGATTTTTGCCATTGAAAAACATGTTTTTCATATACCAGAAATGTTTGAAGCTACTGACTGAATGAAAGGAGCTGGCATCTCACTCTCTTTGAATCTTCTTTATCATGCTAGGATTAACAGGAAAAAGCTAAAAATTTCAGAATTGCACCGTGCAATGTGGAGATATTACTGTTTGTGCATTTACAATATTCATTGATTTTTGCCATTGAAAAACATGTTTTTCATATACCAGAAATGTTTGAAGCTACTGACTGAATGAAAGGAGCTGGCATCTCACTCTCTTTGAATCTTCTTTATCATGCTAGGATTAACAGGAAAAAGCTAAAAATTTCAGAATTGCACCGTGCAATGTGGAGATATTACTGTTTGTGCATTTACAATATTCATTGATTTTTGCCATTGAAAAACATGTTTTTCATATACCAGAAATGTTTGAAGCTACTGACTGAATGAAAGGAGCTGGCATCTCACTCTCTTTGAATCTTCTTTATCATGCTAGGATTAGCAGGAAAAAGCAAAAAATTTCAGAATTGCACCGTGCAATGTGGAGATATTACTGTTTGTGCATTTACAATATTCATTGATTTTTGCCATTGAAAAACGTCCAGAAATGTTTGAAGCTACTGACTGAATGAAAGGAGCTGGCATCTCACTCTCTTTGAATCTTCTTTATCATGCTAGGATTAACAGGAAAAAGCTAAAAATTTCAGAATTGCACCGTGCAATGTGGAGATATTACTGTTTGTGCATTTACAATATTCATTGATTTTTGCCATTGAAAAACATGTTTTTCATATACCAGAAATGTTTGAAGCTACTGACTGAATGAAAGGAGCTGGCATCTCACTCTCTTTGAATCTTCTTTATCATGCTAGGATTAACAGGAAAAAGCAAAAAATTTCAGAATTGCACCGTGCAATGTGGAGATATTACTGTTTGTGCATTTACAATATTCATTGATTTTTGCCATTGAAAAACGTCCAGAAATGTTTGAAGCTACTGACTGAATGAAAGGAGCTGGCATCTCACTCTCTTTGAATCTTCTTTATCATGCTAGGATTAACAGGAAAAAGCTAAAAATTTCAGAATTGCACCGTGCAATGTGGAGATATTACTGTTTGTGCATTTACAATATTCATTGATTTTTGCCATTGAAAAACATGTTTTTCATATACCAGAAATGTTTGAAGCTACTGACTGAATGAAAGGAGCTGGCATCTCACTCTCTTTGAATCTTCTTTATCATGCTAGGATTAGCAGGAAAAAGCAAAAAATTTCAGAATTGCACCGTGCAATGTGGAGATATTACTGTTTGTGCATTTACAATATTCATTGATTTTTGCCATTGAAAACATGTTTTTCATATACCAGAAATGTTTGAAGCTACTGACTGAATGAAAGGAGCTGGCATCTCACTCTCTTTGAATCTTCTTTATCATGCTAGGATTAACAGGAAAAAGCTAAAAATTTCAGAATTGCACCGTGCAATGTGGAGATATTACTGTTTGTGCATTTACAATATTCATTGATTTTTGCCATTGAAAAACATGTTTTTCATATACCAGAAATGTTTGAAGCTACTGACTGAATGAAAGGAGCTGGCATCTCACTCTCTTTGAATCTTCTTTATCATGCTAGGATTAACAGGAAAAAGCTAAAAATTCAGAATTGCACCGTGCAATGTGGAGATATTACTGTTTGTGCATTTACAATATTCATTGATTTTTGCCATTGAAAAACGTCCAGAAATGTTTGAAGCTACTGACTGAATGAAAGGAGCTGGCATCTCACTCTCTTTGAATCTTCTTTATCATGCTAGGATTAACAGGAAAAAGCTAAAAATTTCAGAATTGCACCGTGCAATGTGGAGATATTACTGTTTGTGCATTTACAATATTCATTGATTTTTGCCATTGAAAAACATGTTTTTCATATACCAGAAATGTTTGAAGCTACTGACTGAATGAAAGGAGCTGGCATCTCACTCTCTTTGAATCTTTATCATGCTAGGATTAGCAGGAAAAAGCAAAAAATTTCAGAATTGCACCGTGCAATGTGGAGATATTACTGTTTGTGCATTTACAATATTCATTGATTTTGCCATTGAAAAACGTCCAGAAATGTTTGAAGCTACTGACTGAATGAAAGGAGCTGGCATCTCACTCTCTTTGAATCTTCTTTATCATGCTAGGATTAGCAGGAAAAAGCAAAAAATTTCAGAATTGCACCGTGCAATGTGGAGATATTACTGTTTGTGCATTTACAATATTCATTGATTTTTGCCATTGAAAAACATGTTTTTCATATACCAGAAATGTTTGAAGCTACTGACTGAATGAAAGGAGCTGGCATCTCACTCTCTTTGAATCTTCTTTATCATGCTAGGATTAACAGGAAAAAGCAAAAAATTTCAGAATTGCACCGTGCAATGTGGAGATATTACTGTTTGTGCATTTACAATATTCATTGATTTTTGCCATTGAAAAACATGTTTTTCATATACCAGAAATGTTTGAAGCTACTGACTGAATGAAAGGAGCTGGCATCTCACTCTCTTTGAATCTTCTTTATCATGCTAGGATTAGCAGGAAAAAGCAAAAAATTTCAGAATTGCACCGTGCAATGTGGAGATATTACTGTTTGTGCATTTACAATATTCATTGATTTTTGCCATTGAAAAACGTCCAGAAATGTTTGAAGCTACTGACTGAATGAAAGGAGCTGGCATCTCACTCTCTTTGAATCTTCTTTATCATGCTAGGATTAACAGGAAAAAGCAAAAAATTTCAGAATTGCACCGTGCAATGTGGAGATATTACTGTTTGTGCATTTACAATATTCATTGATTTTTGCCATTGAAAAACATGTTTTTCATATACCAGAAATGTTTGAAGCTACTGACTGAATGAAAGGAGCTGGCATCTCACTCTCTTTGAATCTTCTTTATCATGCTAGGATTAACAGGAAAAAGCTAAAAATTTCAGAATTGCACCGTGCAATGTGGAGATATTACTGTTTGTGCATTTACAATATTCATTGATTTTTGCCATTGAAAAACATGTTTTTCATATACCAGAAATGTTTGAAGCTACTGACTGAATGAAAGGAGCTGGCATCTCACTCTCTTTGAATCTTCTTTATCATGCTAGGATTAACAGGAAAAAGCTAAAAATTTCAGAATTGCACCGTGCAATGTGGAGATATTACTGTTTGTGCATTTACAATATTCATTGATTTTTGCCATTGAAAAACATGTTTTTCATATACCAGAAATGTTTGAAGCTACTGACTGAATGAAAGGAGCTGGCATCTCACTCTCTTTGAATCTTCTTTATCATGCTAGGATTAGCAGGAAAAAGCAAAAAATTTCAGAATTGCACCGTGCAATGTGGAGATATTACTGTTTGTGCATTTACAATATTCATTGATTTTTGCCATTGAAAAACGTCCAGAAATGTTTGAAGCTACTGACTGAATGAAAGGAGCTGGCATCTCACTCTCTTTGAATCTTCTTTATCATGCTAGGATTAACAGGAAAAAGCAAAAAATTTCAGAATTGCACCGAGCAATGTGGAGATATTACTGTTTGTGCATTTACAATATTCATTGATTTTTGCCATTGAAAAACGTCCAGAAATGTTTGAAGCTACTGACTGAATGAAAGGAGCTGGCATCTCACTCTCTTTGAATCTTCTTTATCATGCTAGGATTAACAGGAAAAAGCTAAAAATTTCAGAATTGCACCGTGCAATGTGGAGATATTACTGTTTGTGCATTTACAATATTCATTGATTTTTGCCATTGAAAAACATGTTTTTCATATACCAGAAATGTTTGAAGCTACTGACTGAATGAAAGGAGCTGGCATCTCACTCTCTTTGAATCTTCTTTATCATGCTAGGATTAGCAGGAAAAAGCAAAAAATTTCAGAATTGCACCGTGCAATGTGGAGATATTACTGTTTGTGCATTTACAATATTCATTGATTTTTGCCATTGAAAAACATGTTTTTCATATACCAGAAATGTTTGAAGCTACTGACTGAATGAAAGGAGCTGGCATCTCACTCTCTTTGAATCTTCTTTATCATGCTAGGATTAGCAGGAAAAAGCAAAAAATTTCAGAATTGCACCGTGCAATGTGGAGATATTACTGTTTGTGCATTTACAATATTCATTGATTTTTGCCATTGAAAAACGTCCAGAAATGTTTGAAGCTACTGACTGAATGAAAGGAGCTGGCATCTCACTCTCTTTGAATCTTCTTTATCATGCTAGGATTAACAGGAAAAAGCAAAAAATTTCAGAATTGCACCGTGCAATGTGGAGATATTACTGTTTGTGCATTTACAATATTCATTGATTTTTGCCATTGAAAAACATGTTTTTCATATACCAGAAATGTTTGAAGCTACTGACTGAATGAAAGGAGCTGGCATCTCACTCTCTTTGAATCTTCTTTATCATGCTAGGATTAACAGGAAAAAGCTAAAAATTTCAGAATTGCACCGTGCAATGTGGAGATATTACTGTTTGTGCATTTACAATATTCATTGATTTTTGCCATTGAAAAACATGTTTTTCATATACCAGAAATGTTTGAAGCTACTGACTGAATGAAAGGAGCTGGCATCTCACTCTCTTTGAATCTTCTTTATCATGCTAGGATTAACAGGAAAAAGCTAAAAATTTCAGAATTGCACCGTGCAATGTGGAGATATTACTGTTTGTGCATTTACAATATTCATTGATTTTTGCCATTGAAAAACATGTTTTTCATATACCAGAAATGTTTGAAGCTACTGACTGAATGAAAGGAGCTGGCATCTCACTCTCTTTGAATCTTCTTTATCATGCTAGGATTAACAGGAAAAAGCTAAAAATTTCAGAATTGCACCGTGCAATGTGGAGATATTACTGTTTGTGCATTTACAATATTCATTGATTTTTGCCATTGAAAAACGTCCAGAAATGTTTGAAGCTACTGACTGAATGAAAGGAGCTGGCATCTCACTCTCTTTGAATCTTCTTTATCATGCTAGGATTAGCAGGAAAAAGCAAAAAATTTCAGAATTGCACCGTGCAATGTGGAGATATTACTGTTTGTGCATTTACAATATTCATTGATTTTTGCCATTGAAAAACATGTTTTTCATATACCAGAAATGTTTGAAGCTACTGACTGAATGAAAGGAGCTGGCATCTCACTCTCTTTGAATCTTCTTTATCATGCTAGGATTAACAGGAAAAAGCAAAAAATTTCAGAATTGCACCGTGCAATGTGGAGATATTACTGTTTGTGCATTTACAATATTCATTGATTTTTGCCATTGAAAAACGTCCAGAAATGTTTGAAGCTACTGACTGAATGAAAGGAGCTGGCATCTCACTCTCTTTGAATCTTCTTTATCATGCTAGGATTAACAGGAAAAAGCAAAAAATTTCAGAATTGCACCGTGCAATGTGGAGATATTACTGTTTGTGCATTTACAATATTCATTGATTTTTGCCATTGAAAAACGTCCAGAAATGTTTGAAGCTACTGACTGAATGAAAGGAGCTGGCATCTCACTCTCTTTGAATCTTCTTTATCATGCTAGGATTAGCAGGAAAAAGCAAAAAATTTCAGAATTGCACCGTGCAATGTGGAGATATTACTGTTTGTGCATTTACAATATTCATTGATTTTTGCCATTGAAAAACGTCCAGAAATGTTTGAAGCTACTGACTGAATGAAAGGAGCTGGCATCTCACTCTCTTTGAATCTTCTTTATCATGCTAGGATTAACAGGAAAAAGCAAAAAATTTCAGAATTGCACCGTGCAATGTGGAGATATTACTGTTTGTGCATTTACAATATTCATTGATTTTTGCCATTGAAAAACATGTTTTTCATATACCAGAAATGTTTGAAGCTACTGACTGAATGAAAGGAGCTGGCATCTCACTCTCTTTGAATCTTCTTTATCATGCTAGGATTAGCAGGAAAAAGCTAAAAATTTCAGAATTGCACCGTGCAATGTGGAGATATTACTGTTTGTGCATTTACAATATTCATTGATTTTTGCCATTGAAAAACGTCCAGAAATGTTTGAAGCTACTGACTGAATGAAAGGAGCTGGCATCTTACTCTCTTTGAATCTTCTTTATCATGCTAGGATTAGCAGGAAAAAGCAAAAAATTTCAGAATTGCACCGTGCAATGTGGAGATATTACTGTTTGTGCATTTACAATATTCATTGATTTTTGCCATTGAAAAACATGTTTTTCATATACCAGAAATGTTTGAAGCTACTGACTGAATGAAAGGAGCTGGCATCTCACTCTCTTTGAATCTTCTTTATCATGCTAGGATTAACAGGAAAAAGCTAAAAATTTCAGAATTGCACCGTGCAATGTGGAGATATTACTGTTTGTGCATTTACAATATTCATTGATTTTTGCCATTGAAAAACGTCCAGAAATGTTTGAAGCTACTGACTGAATGAAAGGAGCTGGCATCTCACTCTCTTTGAATCTTCTTTATCATGCTAGGATTAGCAGGAAAAAGCAAAAAATTTCAGAATTGCACCGTGCAATGTGGAGATATTACTGTTTGTGCATTTACAATATTCATTGATTTTTGCCATTGAAAAACATGTTTTTCATATACCAGAAATGTTTGAAGCTACTGACTGAATGAAAGGAGCTGGCATCTCACTCTCTTTGAATCTTCTTTATCATGCTAGGATTAGCAGGAAAAAGCAAAAAATTTCAGAATTGCACCGTGCAATGTGGAGATATTACTGTTTGTGCATTTACAATATTCATTGATTTTTGCCATTGAAAAACATGTTTTTCATATACCAGAAATGTTTGAAGCTACTGACTGAATGAAAGGAGCTGGCATCTCACTCTCTTTGAATCTTCTTTATCATGCTAGGATTAGCAGGAAAAAGCAAAAAATTTCAGAATTGCACCGTGCAATGTGGAGATATTACTGTTTGTGCATTTACAATATTCATTGATTTTTGCCATTGAAAAACGTCCAGAAATGTTTGAAGCTACTGACTGAATGAAAGGAGCTGGCATCTCACTCTCTTTGAATCTTCTTTATCATGCTAGGATTAACAGGAAAAAGCTAAAAATTTCAGAATTTCACCGTGCAATGTGGAGATATTACTGTTTGTGCATTTACAATATTCATTGATTTTTGCCATTGAAAAACATGTTTTTCATATACCAGAAATGTTTGAAGCTACTGACTGAATGAAAGGAGCTGGCATCTCACTCTCTTTGAATCTTCTTTATCATGCTAGGATTAACAGGAAAAAGCTAAAAATTTCAGAATTGCACCGTGCAATGTGGAGATATTACTGTTTGTGCATTTACAATATTCATTGATTTTTGCCATTGAAAAACGTCCAGAAATGTTTGAAGCTACTGACTGAATGAAAGGAGCTGGCATCTCACTCTCTTTGAATCTTCTTTATCATGCTAGGATTAACAGGAAAAAGCTAAAAATTTCAGAATTGCACCGTGCAATGTGGAGATATTACTGTTTGTGCATTTACAATATTCATTGATTTTTGCCATTGAAAAACATGTTTTTCATATACCAGAAATGTTTGAAGCTACTGACTGAATGAAAGGAGCTGGCATCTCACTCTCTTTGAATCTTCTTTATCATGCTAGGATTAACAGGAAAAAGCTAAAAATTTCAGAATTGCACCGTGCAATGTGGAGATATTACTGTTTGTGCATTTACAATATTCATTGATTTTTGCCATTGAAAAACATGTTTTTCATATACCAGAAATGTTTGAAGCTACTGACTGAATGAAAGGAGCTGGCATCTCACTCTCTTTGAATCTTCTTTATCATGCTAGGATTAACAGGAAAAAGCTAAAAATTTCAGAATTGCACCGTGCAATGTGGAGATATTACTGTTTGTGCATTTACAATATTCATTGATTTTTGCCATTGAAAAACGTCCAGAAATGTTTGAAGCTACTGACTGAATGAAAGGAGCTGGCATCTCACTCTCTTTGAATCTTCTTTATCATGCTAGGATTAACAGGAAAAAGCTAAAAATTTCAGAATTGCACCGTGCAATGTGGAGATATTAGTGTTTGTGCATTTACAATATTCATTGATTTTGCCATTGAAAAACGTCCAGAAATGTTTGAAGCTACTGACTGAATGAAAGGAGCTGGCATCTCACTTTCTTTGAATCTTCTTTATCATGCTAGGATTAGCAGGAAAAAGCAAAAAATTTCAGAATTGCACCGTGCAATGTGGAGATATTACTGTTTGTGCATTTACAATATTCATTGATTTTTGCCATTGAAAAACATGTTTTTCATATACCAGAAATGTTTGAAGCTACTGACTGAATGAAAGGAGCTGGCATCTCACTCTCTTTGAATCTTCTTTATCATGCTAGGATTAACAGGAAAAAGCTAAAAATTTCAGAATTGCACCGTGCAATGTGGAGATATTACTGTTTGTGCATTTACAATATTCATTGATTTTTGCCATTGAAAAACATGTTTTTCATATACCAGAAATGTTTGAAGCTACTGACTGAATGAAAGGAGCTGGCATCTCACTCTCTTTGAATCTTCTTTATCATGCTAGGATTAACAGGAAAAAGCTAAAAATTTCAGAATTGCACCGTGCAATGTGGAGATATTACTGTTTGTGCATTTACAATATTCATTGATTTTTGCCATTGAAAAACGTCCAGAAATGTTTGAAGCTACTGACTGAATGAAAGGAGCTGGCATCTCACTCTCTTTGAATCTTCTTTATCATGCTAGGATTAACAGGAAAAAGCAAAAAATTTCAGAATTGCACCGTGCAATGTGGAGATATTACTGTTTGTGCATTTACAATATTCATTGATTTTTGCCATTGAAAAACATGTTTTTCATATACCAGAAATGTTTGAAGCTACTGACTGAATGAAAGGAGCTGGCATCTCACTCTCTTTGAATCTTCTTTATCATGCTAGGATTAACAGGAAAAAGCTAAAAATTTCAGAATTGCACCGTGCAATGTGGAGATATTACTGTTTGTGCATTTACAATATTCATTGATTTTTGCCATTGAAAAACATGTTTTTCATATACCAGAAATGTTTGAAGCTACTGACTGAATGAAAGGAGCTGGCATCTCACTCTCTTTGAATCTTCTTTATCATGCTAGGATTAACAGGAAAAAGCTAAAAATTTCAGAATTGCACCGTGCAATGTGGAGATATTACTGTTTGTGCATTTACAATATTCATTGATTTTTGCCATTGAAAAACATGTTTTTCATATACCAGAAATGTTTGAAGCTACTGACTGAATGAAAGGAGCTGGCATCTCACTCTCTTTGAATCTTCTTTATCATGCTAGGATTAACAGGAAAAAGCTAAAAATTTCAGAATTGCACCGTGCAATGTGGAGATATTACTGTTTGTGCATTTACAATATTCATTGATTTTTGCCATTGAAAAACGTCCAGAAATGTTTGAAGCTACTGACTGAATGAAAGGAGCTGGCATCTCACTCTCTTTGAATCTTCTTTATCATGCTAGGATTAGCAGGAAAAAGCTAAAAATTTCAGAATTGCACCGTGCAATGTGGAGATATTACTGTTTGTGCATTTACAATATTCATTGATTTTTGCCATTGAAAAACGTCCAGAAATGTTTGAAGCTACTGACTGAATGAAAGGAGCTGGCATCTCACTCTCTTTGAATCTTCTTTATCATGCTAGGATTAACAGGAAAAAGCAAAAAATTTCAGAATTGCACCGTGCAATGTGGAGATATTACTGTTTGTGCATTTACAATATTCATTGATTTTTGCCATTGAAAAACGTCCAGAAATGTTTGAAGCTACTGACTGAATGAAAGGAGCTGGCATCTCACTCTCTTTGAATCTTCTTTATCATGCTAGGATTAACAGGAAAAAGCAAAAAATTTCAGAATTGCACCGTGCAATGTGGAGATATTACTGTTTGTGCATTTACAATATTCATTGATTTTTGCCATTGAAAAACGTCCAGAAATGTTTGAAGCTACTGACTGAATGAAAGGAGCTGGCATCTCACTCTCTTTGAATCTTCTTTATCATGCTAGGATTAACAGGAAAAAGCAAAAAATTTCAGAATTGCACCGTGCAATGTGGAGATATTACTGTTTGTGCATTTACAATATTCATTGATTTTTGCCATTGAAAAACATGTTTTTCATATACCAGAAATGTTTGAAGCTACTGACTGAATGAAAGGAGCTGGCATCTCACTCTCTTTGAATCTTCTTTATCATGCTAGGATTAACAGGAAAAAGCTAAAAATTTCAGAATTGCACCGTGCAATGTGGAGATATTACTGTTTGTGCATTTACAATATTCATTGATTTTTGCCATTGAAAAACATGTTTTTCATATACCAGAAATGTTTGAAGCTACTGACTGAATGAAAGGAGCTGGCATCTCACTCTCTTTGAATCTTCTTTATCATGCTAGGATTAACAGGAAAAAGCTAAAAATTTCAGAATTGCACCGTGCAATGTGGAGATATTACTGTTTGTGCATTTACAATATTCATTGATTTTTGCCATTGAAAAACATGTTTTTCATATACCAGAAATGTTTGAAGCTACTGACTGAATGAAAGGAGCTGGCATCTCACTCTCTTTGAATCTTCTTTATCATGCTAGGATTAGCAGGAAAAAGCAAAAAATTTCAGAATTGCACCGTGCAATGTGGAGATATTACTGTTTGTGCATTTACAATATTCATTGATTTTTGCCATTGAAAAACGTCCAGAAATGTTTGAAGCTACTGACTGAATGAAAGGAGCTGGCATCTCACTCTCTTTGAATCTTCTTTATCATGCTAGGATTAACAGGAAAAAGCTAAAAATTTCAGAATTGCACCGTGCAATGTGGAGATATTACTGTTTGTGCATTTACAATATTCATTGATTTTTGCCATTGAAAAACATGTTTTTCATATACCAGAAATGTTTGAAGCTACTGACTGAATGAAAGGAGCTGGCATCTCACTCTCTTTGAATCTTCTTTATCATGCTAGGATTAACAGGAAAAAGCTAAAAATTTCAGAATTGCACCGTGCAATGTGGAGATATTACTGTTTGTGCATTTACAATATTCATTGATTTTTGCCATTGAAAAACGTCCAGAAATGTTTGAAGCTACTGACTGAATGAAAGGAGCTGGCATCTCACTCTCTTTGAATCTTCTTTATCATGCTAGGATTAACAGGAAAAAGCTAAAAATTTCAGAATTGCACCGTGCAATGTGGAGATATTACTGTTTGTGCATTTACAATATTCATTGATTTTTGCCATTGAAAAACGTCCAGAAATGTTTGAAGCTACTGACTGAATGAAAGGAGCTGGCATCTCACTCTCTTTGAATCTTCTTTATCATGCTAGGATTAACAGGAAAAAGCAAAAAATTTCAGAATTGCACCGTGCAATGTGGAGATATTACTGTTTGTGCATTTACAATATTCATTGATTTTTGCCATTGAAAAACGTCCAGAAATGTTTGAAGCTACTGACTGAATGAAAGGAGCTGGCATCTCACTCTCTTTGAATCTTCTTTATCATGCTAGGATTAACAGGAAAAAGCAAAAAATTTCAGAATTGCACCGTGCAATGTGGAGATATTACTGTTTGTGCATTTACAATATTCATTGATTTTTGCCATTGAAAAACGTCCAGAAATGTTTGAAGCTACTGACTGAATGAAAGGAGCTGGCATCTCACTCTCTTTGAATCTTCTTTATCATGCTAGGATTAACAGGAAAAAGCAAAAAATTTCAGAATTGCACCGTGCAATGTGGAGATATTACTGTTTGTGCATTTACAATATTCATTGATTTTTGCCATTGAAAAACATGTTTTTCCTATACCAGAAATGTTTGAAGCTACTGACTGAATGAAAGGAGCTGGCATCTCACTCTCTTTGAATCTTCTTTATCATGCTAGGATTAACAGGAAAAAGCTAAAAATTTCAGAATTGCACCGTGCAATGTGGAGATATTACTGTTTGTGCATTTACAATATTCATTGATTTTTGCCATTGAAAAACATGTTTTTCATATACCAGAAATGTTTGAAGCTACTGACTGAATGAAAGGAGCTGGCATCTCACTCTCTTTGAATCTTCTTTATCATGCTAGGATTAACAGGAAAAAGCTAAAAATTTCAGAATTGCACCGTGCAATGTGGAGATATTACTGTTTGTGCATTTACAATATTCATTGATTTTTGCCATTGAAAAACATGTTTTTCATATACCAGAAATGTTTGAAGCTACTGACTGAATGAAAGGAGCTGGCATCTCACTCTCTTTGAATCTTCTTTATCATGCTAGGATTAGCAGGAAAAAGCAAAAAATTTCAGAATTGCACCGTGCAATGTGGAGATATTACTGTTTGTGCATTTACAATATTCATTGATTTTTGCCATTGAAAAACGTCCAGAAATGTTTGAAGCTACTGACTGAATGAAAGGAGCTGGCATCTCACTCTCTTTGAATCTTCTTTATCATGCTAGGATTAACAGGAAAAAGCAAAAAATTTCAGAATTGCACCGTGCAATGTGGAGATATTACTGTTTGTGCATTTACAATATTCATTGATTTTTGCCATTGAAAAACGTCCAGAAATGTTTGAAGCTACTGACTGAATGAAAGGAGCTGGCATCTCACTCTCTTTGAATCTTCTTTATCATGCTAGGATTAGCAGGAAAAAGCAAAAAATTTCAGAATTGCACCGTGCAATGTGGAGATATTACTGTTTGTGCATTTACAATATTCATTGATTTTTGCCATTGAAAAACATGTTTTTCATATACCAGAAATGTTTGAAGCTACTGACTGAATGAAAGGAGCTGGCATCTCACTCTCTTTGAATCTTCTTTATCATGCTAGGATTAACAGGAAAAAGCTAAAAATTTCAGAATTGCACCGTGCAATGTGGAGATATTACTGTTTGTGCATTTACAATATTCATTGATTTTTGCCATTGAAAAACATGTTTTTCATATACCAGAAATGTTTGAAGCTACTGACTGAATGAAAGGAGCTGGCATCTCACTCTCTTTGAATCTTCTTTATCATGCTAGGATTAACAGGAAAAAGCTAAAAATTTCAGAATTGCACCGTGCAATGTGGAGATATTACTGTTTGTGCATTTACAATATTCATTGATTTTTGCCATTGAAAAACGTCCAGAAATGTTTGAAGCTACTGACTGAATGAAAGGAGCTGGCATCTCACTCTCTTTGAATCTTCTTTATCATGCTAGGATTAACAGGAAAAAGCTAAAAATTTCAGAATTGCACCGTGCAATGTGGAGATATTACTGTTTGTGCATTTACAATATTCATTGATTTTTGCCATTGAAAAACATGTTTTTCATATACCAGAAATGTTTGAAGCTACTGACTGAATGAAAGGAGCTGGCATCTCACTCTCTTTGAATCTTCTTTATCATGCTAGGATTAACAGGAAAAAGCTAAAAATTTCAGAATTGCACCGTGCAATGTGGAGATATTACTGTTTGTGCATTTACAATATTCATTGATTTTTGCCATTGAAAAACATGTTTTTCATATACCAGAAATGTTTGAAGCTACTGACTGAATGAAAGGAGCTGGCATCTCACTCTCTTTGAATCTTCTTTATCATGCTAGGATTAGCAGGAAAAAGCAAAAAATTTCAGAATTGCACCGTGCAATGTGGAGATATTACTGTTTGTGCATTTACAATATTCATTGATTTTTGCCATTGAAAAACGTCCAGAAATGTTTGAAGCTACTGACTGAATGAAAGGAGCTGGCATCTCACTCTCTTTGAATCTTCTTTATCATGCTAGGATTAACAGGAAAAAGCAAAAAATTTCAGAATTGCACCGTGCAATGTGGAGATATTACTGTTTGTGCATTTACAATATTCATTGATTTTTGCCATTGAAAAACATGTTTTTCATATACCAGAAATGTTTGAAGCTACTGACTGAATGAAAGGAGCTGGCATCTCACTCTCTTTGAATCTTCTTTATCATGCTAGGATTAACAGGAAAAAGCAAAAAATTTCAGAATTGCACCGTGCAATGTGGAGATATTACTGTTTGTGCATTTACAATATTCATTGATTTTTGCCATTGAAAAACGTCCAGAAATGTTTGAAGCTACTGACTGAATGAAAGGAGCTGGCATCTCACTCTCTTTGAATCTTCTTTATCATGCTAGGATTAGCAGGAAAAAGCAAAAATTTCAGAATTGCACCGTGCAATGTGGAGATATTACTGTTTGTGCATTTACAATATTCATTGATTTTTGCCATTGAAAAACATGTTTTTCATATACCAGAAATGTTTGAAGCTACTGACTGAATGAAAGGAGCTGGCATCTCACTCTCTTTGAATCTTCTTTATCATGCTAGGATTAACAGGAAAAAGCTAAAAATTTCAGAATTGCACCGTGCAATGTGGAGATATTACTGTTTGTGCATTTACAATATTCATTGATTTTTGCCATTGAAAAACATGTTTTTCATATACCAGAAATGTTTGAAGCTACTGACTGAATGAAAGGAGCTGGCATCTCACTCTCTTTGAATGTTCTTTATCATGCTAGGATTAGCAGGAAAAAGCAAAAAATTTCAGAATTGCACCGTGCAATGTGGAGATATTACTGTTTGTGCATTTACAATATTCATTGATTTTTGCCATTGAAAAACGTCCAGAAATGTTTGAAGCTACTGACTGAATGAAAGGAGCTGGCATCTCACTCTCTTTGAATCTTCTTTATCATGCTAGGATTAACAGGAAAAAGCTAAAAATTTCAGAATTGCACCGTGCAATGTGGAGATATTACTGTTTGTGCATTTACAATATTCATTGATTTTTGCCATTGAAAAACATGTTTTTCATATACCAGAAATGTTTGAAGCTACTGACTGAATGAAAGGAGCTGGCATCTCACTCTCTTTGAATCTTCTTTATCATGCTAGGATTAACAGGAAAAAGCTAAAAATTTCAGAATTGCACCGTGCAATGTGGAGATATTACTGTTTGTGCATTTACAATATTCATTGATTTTTGCCATTGAAAAACGTCCAGAAATGTTTGAAGCTACTGACTGAATGAAAGGAGCTGGCATCTCACTCTCTTTGAATCTTCTTTATCATGCTAGGATTAACAGGAAAAAGCTAAAAATTTCAGAATTGCACCGTGCAATGTGGAGATATTACTGTTTGTGCATTTACAATATTCATTGATTTTTGCCATTGAAAAACGTCCAGAAATGTTTGAAGCTACTGACTGAATGAAAGGAGCTGGCATCTCACTCTCTTTGAATCTTCTTTATCATGCTAGGATTAACAGGAAAAAGCAAAAAATTTCAGAATTGCACCGTGCAATGTGGAGATATTACTGTTTGTGCATTTACAATATTCATTGATTTTTGCCATTGAAAAACGTCCAGAAATGTTTGAAGCTACTGACTGAATGAAAGGAGCTGGCATCTCACTCTCTTTGAATCTTCTTTATCATGCTAGGATTAACAGGAAAAAGCAAAAAATTTCAGAATTGCACCGTGCAATGTGGAGATATTACTGTTTGTGCATTTACAATATTCATTGATTTTTGCCATTGAAAAACGTCCAGAAATGTTTGAAGCTACTGACTGAATGAAAGGAGCTGGCATCTCACTCTCTTTGAATCTTCTTTATCATGCTAGGATTAACAGGAAAAAGCAAAAAATTTCAGAATTGCACCGTGCAATGTGGAGATATTACTGTTTGTGCATTTACAATATTCATTGATTTTTGCCATTGAAAAACATGTTTTTCCTATACCAGAAATGTTTGAAGCTACTGACTGAATGAAAGGAGCTGGCATCTCACTCTCTTTGAATCTTCTTTATCATGCTAGGATTAACAGGAAAAAGCTAAAAATTTCAGAATTGCACCGTGCAATGTGGAGATATTACTGTTTGTGCATTTACAATATTCATTGATTTTTGCCATTGAAAAACATGTTTTTCATATACCAGAAATGTTTGAAGCTACTGACTGAATGAAAGGAGCTGGCATCTCACTCTCTTTGAATCTTCTTTATCATGCTAGGATTAACAGGAAAAAGCTAAAAATTTCAGAATTGCACCGTGCAATGTGGAGATATTACTGTTTGTGCATTTACAATATTCATTGATTTTTGCCATTGAAAAACATGTTTTTCATATACCAGAAATGTTTGAAGCTACTGACTGAATGAAAGGAGCTGGCATCTCACTCTCTTTGAATCTTCTTTATCATGCTAGGATTAGCAGGAAAAAGCAAAAAATTTCAGAATTGCACCGTGCAATGTGGAGATATTAC
>NW_027369445.1:0-42659 GCF_046119375.1 Phyllobates terribilis
TAAACTGAAGAATCTTGGTTAGATATAAGCTATAGATATAATGCAGAGGTCCATGTAGGGGACTGGAATATGAAGGTAGTTTGGGGAGACCACCTAAGATATATTGTCTAATTCAACGCTAGATAGGTGAAACGTATTGAGGGGGATGTATTGTGGATTTCCTTAGCAGACTTTGTATGACCCTATAAACTATTAATAGGAGAGTTTGATGTGTACAAGTTTTGGATACATATTGCTTCTGTTTGATTTAATAACCAGTTTAATATGACTATATTCTTATTTGATGGTAGCTAATCTTTGTGTGATTGATCGGTTAGGGTGTGTAATCAAGGGGCCGTTTTCTCAAGCATTACGTAACACATATGTACTTTCTTTGTCTTGTGAATATAAGAATAAGTTTTTATTGAATTACTTATTTAAATCCTAAAATGGAGATAACAAACTCTTAATTAAATAAATAAAATCACTAAACCAATTAAACATAATCCGTAATTTCTTAATTTAGAGTGTCAGTCTGTGACATTGAGTTTCGATTTGGTTATTTCGAGATTCCCAGATTCACATCTACCAAATATGAACACAAACAACACAAGGGTTTGTTTGCGCAGTTCGGACAATTGTTCTACGTCTGGGGGCCTCAGGAGAGAGGACATTCCACTATGCACACAGTCAAACAAATACAACAAGAGGAGCAACCTCAGAATCAGTTCAGACAAGCCAAACAAGATCAAGAACAACAAGATCTAAAGCAAGAACAACTTCCCAACGAAGGTGAACAGCCGGAGCGTGCCAGCAGGAGCTTCACCAGCCCTTCTATGGAGCCACAACAATAGAGAGATGGAAACACCACCACCAAAGGAGAAGATCAAGCCACCATCGTCTTCTTCTCTCAAAGGCAAAGCAAGAGAAGCTTCACCAGCGTCGAATCGGAACACCGCACTGGAATCGCCACAAGAACACACCAAAAACACTCTCAAGGAAACGACGCAGAACAAGTGGAGAATGAGGATTAGGGTTCCAACCCTAAATTCCAGGATATATATATCCTAGCACTGAACCGGAGTTTAAGTGAACGGGACGAGCTCCACCATTGGGATGGTTTTGCTACTGGGCTTCTACCTGAGCAAACACCTATTTGGGAATCAAAATACATCATTGGCCCAAGCCACAAATTACAACCATGAACTTAAATGCATCATAGAAAATTATCTTAACAATTGTCCTCCTAATTTGCTATATGTGCAAAGCCCTAGCTTTTAGTTGTACACCCACAACCATCATCTAGGCCAGGGAGTGGAATAAGCCCTCTCTGTCGTCGAACCAGTTTCTGTAGCATTGTAAGGAAAGTCCCACACATGGAGGATATCCCTCCAAAATGCAAATTTGTCAGTTGTAACAATCTTAGTCCCAAAATATGCAGGATTATAGTCACCCTTAACCTTACAATTATTTGTTTTTTTTATGAACTACGTCTCATATAAAATGCAGTCTCACATCTATATCTTTCGACCATTCATGATAAACAGGGTCCTTGCAAAGATATAAGGCACTTTGATTATCAATATGCAAAACAGGAACATAAGAATTACACTGAATCTCATTAAGTAACCCAGTAAGCCAAATGGCTTCTTTAGCAGCCTCAGTAGCTGCAATATATTCAACCTCAGTACTAGTAAAGCAACTACAGGTTGTTGTTGTGATTTCCAAGATATGCAATTACCAGTCCAAGTATACACAAAAGCAGTGGTAGATTTTCTAGTATCCTTATTACTAGCATAATCACTATCAACAAATCCAAATAATTCCTTATCACTAGCATGATTAGAATAACATAAGCACAAGTTCTTGGTACCAATAAGATATCTCAAAGCATATTCCATAGCAGTCCAATGTAGTTCACCTGGATTAGACATGAATCTACTAAGCACACTAATATCAAATACAAGGTCTGGTCTAGTGCATAACATAGCATACATAACAGATCCAACAACCACATCATAGGGAATTTTAGCCATCTCATCAATTTCAGTTTGGGTTTTAGGACAGCTATCCTTAGTTAGCTCTAGGGTATAGAAGTAGGTTTAGAATCATTCATGTTGAATTTATCTAGGACTTTATGTATATAATCCTTTTGTCAAAGCCACATGAGTTTCTTTTGCCTATTTCTTATAATTCTAACACCTAGAATCATCTGAGTTGAGCCTAGATCTTTCATATCAAAATGTATTTGAAGGTCCCTTTTAACTCCTGAAATACTAACCTTAGAGTTACATATTATTAGAATGTCATCAACATATAACAACACATACAAGGGAGATGCAGTTTTAATATTCTTGAAATAAAGGCAAGTGTCATAACTACTTCTATGAAACGCTAACTTTTTCATGCCTGAATCAAATTTTAAATTCCACTATCTAGGAGACTGTTTAATGCCATATATAGACTTATTAAGTAAACATGCATAGTCAGGTCTAGATTTGTCAATGAAACCCTTAGACTGAGTCATATATATAGTTTCATTCAAATCACAATGTAAGAAAGTAGTATTAACATCCATTTGTTCCAATTCTCAATTATAAACAATGCACATAGCTAACAGCAGTCTCATAGTCTTATACTTGACTACAGGGGCAAAAATTTCATTATAATCAATCCCCTCTCTTTCAGTAAATTCCCTGGCCACTAACCTAGCTTTGTATCTAGATGGATCCTTTATGCTTTTTCGTTCCTTGATTTTGAATATCCATTTAAAGTCAATTAACTTAGCATTTTTAGGTTTAGGAACCAAAGAACAAGTTTTTATAACATTCATGGAATGATCTTATTATTCATAGCACTTATCCATTCCTTAGCATTTTTACAGTTTATAGCATGCTCATAAGCCTCAGGTGTGAATCTATCATGGATATTAGAGGCACTAGTAAAAACATACTTTACTAAATTGACTCTATTTCCATTAATGACATGCTCAACATTATTAGAAGATAACCACTTGTTTGACACTCTAGTTCTAGGAGTTCCGTCTCTATTCAATTGATAATCACTCAAGTCATTCATATTACTATTGTCAGACTTAGCATGCTCATTAACAGAATTATCATGCTTATTATATAGACAGAATCTGAATTAGAGTAGGACGAAGGGATAAGAGGTACGTCACTGTTAGCATTATCTTCCCTATTACCCCCCCCCCCCCCTAATGGTGACACATCGTCATTTTCAACACATCCATGCTCTAGGTTATCAACCTCTCTAGAGCTTTCTGGTTACTTCTTCCTCCTCATTGATTGACTCACTCTAAGTCATGGAGGAAAGGGCAAGATCAAACTCCTCATCTTGTGGGAGTTGTTGAGCTGTCTCTACATCAGGTTGTCTGGATGATCCCACCACAGTAGCTTCATCTTCACTGGTACCTGCCTGCTCATTCACCACAGTCAGTTTATCCTTAAAATGAAATTTATTTTCATTAAATTCAACACTCCTAGATGTAATGACCTTAAATCCATGCGGTTGGATTACCAAGAGTTTGTATCCTTTAACTCCCTCAGGGTAACCCAACATGACATGCTTAATTGCCCTTGGTTCAAGTTTACCTTGAGAGACTTTGGCATAAGAAACACATCCAAAAGTTCTCAAGTAACTCAAATCAGGTTTGTGTCCAGACCATAATTCTTGGGATGTTTTAAATTCAGTAGTCGAACTAGGAGACGTATTGATTAAAAAACATGCATTAGTGACAACTTCATCCAAAAAAATATGTTTAAGGCCAGAACTTATAAGCATACATCTAACCTTATCTAACAGTGTCATATTCATCATCTCAACAATACCATTTTGTTGAGGGGTTCCATGCAATGTTAGATGTCTTTTTATTCCATTTTCAAGACAGTAGTTGGTGAAACTTTGGTTACAATACTCAAGACCATTATCTGTTCTTAGACTCTTAATTTGTATTCTACTTGGTTTTCAACAACATGCTTCCAATTCTTAAAAGTGATAAATGCTTCATCTTTAGTTCTAAGCAAGTATATCCAAGTTTTCCTAGAAAAATGATCTATGAAAGACATGAAATACCTCTTATCTTCAATAGTGCTTACCTAAGCAGGCCCCAAAGGTATGAGTGCACTTATTCTAGAGGATTTTTAGCCTTATAATTTGACATGGGAAATGGAGCGTTAGTTTTCTTTCCAAGTATACAATCTTCACACATGTCTAAATCACTAGGTTTCTTATTAATTACACCCATTTTAAACAGAAAATTCAGACCCTTAGAGCCTATGTGACCCATCCTGTTATGCCATAGTTTAGTTTGATCAAGAGTTAAAGTATCACAAGTTTTGGTCAGGTTCAGTTCATGTGTAGTTATAATATGGTATATCCCACTCCTGTTGATCCCTTTTATTAGAGTCTTACCATTCTTAATAATATCTCTAATTCCATTACTAGTGTTAATTTGACACTTCATATTATCAAACACATATTCAGAGAGTAACTTTCTCCTAAGTTTGGGTATCCACCTACATTTTGGAGAACTCTTATTTTACCATGATGCATTCTTAAGGAAACATTTCCTGTACCTCTTATCCTAAGGGTACTATCATCTCCCAACATAACATTCCCCCATTAGTTTCATGAAAAGAGCTAAACATAGATCTATTGGAAGTAGCATGCATGGTACATCCAGAATCTAGAATCCAAATATTGTTACTAACAGGCACATCAAAACACATGAGAAATTCACAATCATAGAATTCTTGTGTTTCTAAGATAGATGCAGAGTTATCATTAATATTAGTTCTAGATGACTCATCCTTTTTTCTTTATAGCAATCCTTAACGAAGTGATTACCCTTCTTGCAATAGAAACACTTCTTCTTTGCTCAGACTCTTTAGATGAGTTAAAGTCCTTTTTCTTATCATTCTTATACTTCTGTTTCTTTTTATTCTTGTTATCAGCATAGAAGACCTCAGATTTAGACTCAAACTTTTGGTCATTCTTAGTCATAAAAACCTTTAACAGTTCATTCGTCACAGTTATAGCTTCTATGATCTTTAACTTAGTCAAATTTTCAGAACTAAATTGGATCACATCTTTCAAGTTATCAAACTGAGTAGGTAAGCAATTAAGTAATAGGACTGCCTCATGAGAATCTTTTATCTTATCATCACATCTAGCTAATTATTGTGTCATTCTAAGAAACCTATCCAGATTATCATTTAAAGTGTAATTAATGTCCATTTTAAATGTAAACAGTTTACACAATAATGAAATCATAGAAGGTAAAGACTTAGTCAAGTATAAAGATTCTAAATCAGTCCATAAATCCTTGGTAGCAGTGTATCGTACTACCTGTCGGGCCACATCATCAGCCAACCTAATCATTATTTCGGAATGGGCTTGCTCATCTATCTCAAGGCGTCTAGCATGGGAGGTTTCTGCAAGGTAGTCCCCAGTGATGGCTTTGTGGCATTTTTCTTTGATCAAGACAACCTTCATCTTGACCTGTAACATGGAAAAATCAGTGTTGCCATCAAACAGCTTCATCCTGATGCTGTTATCGGCCATAGTACCTGGCCAAAGACACAAATCAGTATAGTATTCTAGTCCTTATCACACAACAATAACAGAGAACCAATCACCCACACAAAGAACTCAGAGACAGTCCAAGACACGACTTGGCTCAATTAATCACACAACAGAGATCCAAAGCACAAACTCATATCACAAAGCGATTTTCCAAGATCTAGTGAACACAGAAGTTCAGTCAGATCTGAAAATCAGATCAAGTACCACCACATCAGTGTACTCATCAAGTGAATCAAACACCAGAGTTGAAGTCACAAAGTCAAGATCCAATCCACAAGAATCTCAAACAACCAGATCAATACAACATGCGGAAACAATCAAGGTCAGAATCAAGACAGAGCACAATATATCAAAAACATGCAAACCAATCCAGATCTCAGAGATTGTCAAACAAACATGCAACTCAGTTCAGATCTACACAAGAGCAAGAAATGAACATGCAAGCCAATCTAGGTCTCAAAGAACAAGATAAACGCATGCAAGTCTCAAAATAACCTGGCTCTGATACCAATCCGTGAGATTGAGTTTCGATTGGGTTATGTCGAGATTCACATATTCAGATCTACCAAATATGAACAAAAATAAAACAAGGATTTGTTTGCGCAGTTCGGACAATTGTCCTACGTCTATGTGCCTCAATATGAGAGCCTATTCCACTATGCACACAATGAAGCAAATAAAACAAGTGGAGCAACCTCAGAATCAGTTCTGACAAGCAAAACAAGATGAAGAACAACAAGATCTAAAAGGAAGAACAACTTCCCAACGAAGGTGAACAGCCGGAGCGTGCCAGCAGGAGCTTCACCATCCCTTCTATGGAGCCACGACAACAGAGAGATGGAAACACCACCACCAAAGGAGAAGATTGAGCCACCATCGTCTTCTTCTCTTAAAGGCAAAGCAAGAGAAGCTTCACCAGTGTCGAATCGGAACACCGGAATGGAATCGCCACAAGAACACACCAAATACACTCTCAAGGAAACGACGCGGAAAAAGTGGAGAATAAGGGTTAGGGTTTCAACCCTAAATTCCAAGATATATATATATATATCCTAGTACTGAACCGGAGTTTAAGTGAACCGGACGAGCTCCACCATTGGGCTGGTTTTAGCTCCTGGGCTTCTACCTGAGCAAACACCTATTTGGGCCTCAAAATACATTATTGACCCAAGTTACAAATTACAAGCTTGAACTTAAAATATATCATAGGAAATTATCCCAACATAGTCTATACATTAAGACCATTTAATCTTGTAATCTATTTAATCTAATATTCTAATCTACTAAAAACAAAGAATGATAGGGATGATCACAAAATAGTAAATAAATGCAATTTTCAAGAATTATGGATTTTGTCCGTAATTTTTGGTAATTATGGGCCGTAATTTCAAGAAATTACAAAAGAATTGGAAAATTTATCAAAAATGTAAAAATGTATGAATAGATATTTTTTATCTTCTATAAACATTATTATATAATAAAATAATAACAATATTTTTAAAATCAAACTACGATGAAAATGTCTTCTAACTCGTCATTGACCCTAATACCAATTTAGACGAGTACTTGTGTCCCAAATTGCCATAATGATCCGAAATAGATAAAGTAGGCCCATTTAGTCCATATTAACCTTAATTAACTTAACGTCTTTGACCAAGTACAATGAAAAGGTCTCCTAACTCGTCCTTGATCCTTATACCAACTTCGACGGGTACTTGGACCTCAAGTTGCCTTAACGGGTAGAGAATGTAGGTTCATTTAGTCAAGTACGAGTTAGGATACCTTATCATTGTACATAGTCAAAGACATTGAGTTGGTTAAGGTTCATTTGGACTAAATGGACCTACATTCCCTATTTCGGCCCATTAAGATCATTTGAAGCCCAAGTACCCGTCTAAGTTGATATATGAATCTAGTACAAGTTAGGATACCTTATCATTATACTTAATTTAATACATTGAGTTAATTAAGGTTCATTCTAGTTAAATGTGCATACGTTCTCTATTTTGACCCATTAAGGCAATTTGAGGCTCAAGAACCCTTCTAAGTTTATATACCAGTCAAGTACAAGTTAAGAAACCTTATGATTATACTTAGTCAAAGACGTTAAGTTGATAAGGGTTCATTTGGATAAAAGGGTCTATATTCTCTATTTCGGCCTACTAAGGTATTTTGAGGTCCAAGTACCCATCTAAGTTGATATATGAGACAACTACGAGTCAGGAAACCTCATCACTGTACTTGCTACTTAGTCAAAAAACGTTAAGTGGATTAAGGTTCATTTGGGCTAAATGGACCTACATTATCTATTTCGGCCCATTAAGATATTTTGAGGTCCAAGTACCCATGTAAGTTAATATATGAGTCAAGTACGAGTTAGGAAACCTCATCATTGTACTTAGTCAAAGATGTTAAGTTGATGAAGTTTTGTTTGGGCTAAATGGGTATACGTACTCTTTTTCCGCCCGTTAATGTATTTTAAGTCCTAATTACCTATCAAAGTTGATATATGAGTCAAGTATGAGTTAGGAAACCTATCATTATACTTAGTCAAAGACGTTAAGTTGATTAAGGTTCATTTGGGCTAAATGGACCTACGTTCTCTATTTTGACCCATTAAGGAAAATTGAAGCCCAAGTACCCGTCTATGTTGGTATAAAGATCAAGGTCGAGTGAGGAGAACTTTTCATTGGACTTAGTCGAAGGTGTTAAGTTCATTAAGGTTAATTTTGACAATATGGGCTCACTTTCTCTATTTCAGCTCATTAAGGCTATTTGAGGTCCAAGTACCTGTCTAAGTTGGTATAAGGGTCAAGGACGAGTTAACAGACATTTTCATTGTACTTAGTCAAAGGCATTAAGTTGGTTATGGTTAAGGTTAATATGGACTAAATGGGTCTACGCTCTCTATTTCAGCCCATTAAGGCAATTTGAGGTCCAAGTACCTGTATAAGCTGGTATAAGGGTCAAGGACGAGCTAGGAGACCTTTTCATTATACTTAGTCGAAGACGTTAAGTTGATTAAGATTTATTTCAAAAGGTCACATTTATATGCAAATGCAAAATTCTTACTTTAGCAAAAAAATTCCTAAAGCAATATTTTTTTGCATTTTGGGTTTTTTTACTTAAATTTTTTTAATACAAGTGCAAGTGAACGCAAGAATACTACATTTTGTTTTAAAAAAAATAATAATCTAAATGCAGATGTTTTGCGTCACATTTTCCCTTTCCGTGTCTATTTTGACCTAAACGTAATATTTTTACGTTAGCAAACTTTCTACGTTTAAAATTGGAGTGTTCAAAGTTAAAATTTGGAGTGTATAAAGCCCCTTCAATGTTAAAATACACTACTAATTTAATTAAAATATGTGAGCGACTAATATACTAAGTGCACAATAAATCACATCTCGGACAAAGAACATGCACGTGCAACCTACTATACTATAAAGTTAAGTTAGTGGTTCATTTATTACCTTAAAATCAAAAACTATTTTTTTCACTTATTCCCTTCTATTAACTCAAATTAGCACATATTTTACCGGTTATACCCTCTTATTTAAAACTTGTTTTACCGGACACAAATCTAATATAGTCAAATAGTCATTCTTCTCATGTGAATTACCTCTTATAACCTTAAATATTTTCCCAATATTTAGTGAGACGCATTCAAATATTTCATCATTCATTCCATCGTTATAATCGTTCGACTTCCTTCCGCGTCTATTCTGGCGTTACAAAACATAACGACTTCCCCCTGCATTTAATCTGGAGCTACAGAACTTAACTACTTCCTCACCCAATGGATAATTCAAGCTATAAATACCTCTAAAATGGTTGCTCGAAGGCTAATTCAGATGGTTAATTCAAGAGCTCAATTAAGTTGTTTATGTAATAAGTTCGATCTTTTGCTAATCCCTTACTTGTTGTTAAATTTGTACTCTTTTATTCAATAGATTATTATTTACTATGCTTTTTAAAGGTGGTAAATTTTCAATATCATTGTACAACAATATAAATAGACGTTTGTGTATAACATATATAGACGTTTACAATAATGCATATACCTAGTGTAAGAACAACACCCGTTATTTTAATCTCAAATATATTCCTATCCAATTTCAATAGAGATCAATTAGCACAACCTAGAAATAACCAAACTTTATTTGACTTTCTATTCATTTAGTTATCCACTTAACAAATATATTGGTAAGTTTCATGAGATTCAAGCTTTTAGTTATATTATTGATAATAGCCTCATCTAAATCCTAATTAAACATAGAGGGAAAAAGCTCTTGCCTATATCATAACTCTATTACCGATAAAAGACTCTTTCCTACCCCCTGGGGTGTTGCTCGAGTGGTTGGAAGGGAGGAGTAGATCCTTGGCGTGGTAATTCGCCCGGGTTCGAAACATGCTGCTGCCACTAATTAAGGCATTCTGGATTTAATGGCCGGATCGTGTGGGGCTTGGCGGGTGCCCAACATGTGAGATTAGTGGGTATGTGCCCGGCACTAACGTCAAGAAAAAAAAAGACTCTATCTGATTATAATCAAATACTTTTTACAATGAGTTATAAAATACAAATCGGTTACACCACTTTAACAAACTCTTAGAATAATCACAACTCCCAAGTTACACAATAAAAAAAAGTTCCAAATTTAAAGAAGAAAATAATAATTATATAGATACAAATAGTCATAATAAATGTGTTCTTATAGTAATAATAATAATACTAATTAAATATTAATTATTATTATTTATAATAACAATACTTATTAGCTTTAGTGTTTTGAAGTATTACTTACCATCCAAAGTCAACTAGTACAAAGTGAATTTACCTTTTATCTTATTTGCATCCTTTCACATAAAAACTATTTTTCCTAAGACCTCTTAATTCAATGGTATATGAAAGCGATGGTAACACTTCATCTTTCAATTTATCTTTTTCTTAAATTCATTAAACACTTCACCTTCAATATTTCCCATTTTTAACCCCCCTAAAAATTGTAACTACTCCAACATGATTTATATATATATATATAATCTCTTCTCATATATATTAAGCTAAAAAATATACTATAAAAGGGATTAAAGACTAAAATAATTTATATATAGTGTATTATTAGTTATTACACGGAAAAGAAATATTATTTATATTTTTTGAGTGATTAGTAATATGAGAAAATTTACATTAATCATTTTACATCTATAGAGTAGCTATGATTTGAAAAATTATAAAAATTACTCATAAGATACGAGAAAATATATAAATATTAGTTAAAGAGTTAATGTCTATTAAGAAATTAAATAACCATGAATCTAATACATATAAAATAAAGTTTTTAATAGTTAATTTCCTCTAATTAACTTATTTTTATTTTCTTTTATCCCTAAATCCCTCTCCATCAATTGCTCATTTAAAGACCTTTACAATTATGGAGGTCTTCACGATATAAACACTCACTTCTTGTGAATCCTATCATTTTTCTTAATTATAATATGTAATTGGAAGCTCATGAATATTGAGAACAAAATTAAATTGGATTGGAGTTACAAAGTGGGGAGAGAAATTCGATTTGTATAGACCGAGTGAGAAATTTGATTGGACAAAGTAAAAATTCTATATAAATCAGAATCACATTCAATAAGTTTGTCGATAGTTTCTTCCCTGAAATGTATTAATTTATAATAATGAATTTTTGAATAATAAGATGCAACAATTACATATTTATTATACCAAATATGATATCCTATCAAATTAAAAATAATATTCAATAGAAGAATATTTTAGACTTCAATATACACAACAAAATTGATACCTGAAATAATCCATACAGTTCATTCGCTAACGAATAAAAAACATCTCCACGACAATACCATGTACGCATAAATAGTTACATACTATAGACAATACACCTTATGTTTGTTGATTGAATGAAATAGAGCATTGTCCTATTGGATCATTTTTAATCACTACATATATTACATTTGATCTATGTAGTTCATTCAAACTTTTGTATATAAACAAGGAAAAATACATTCATATATATATATAGGTGGGTTCCGGTAAAATGGTTTTTGTGATAAACGGTAGTACTAATCTGGACCATTAGATTGAAGAGAATGGATGAGCTGGATTTCATTGGAAAAATTAGATTGATTAAAAGAAAATTAATTAAAAAACAAAGGAGAGAATCTAGGGAAGGAAAAGAAAGATGAAAAATGAAAAATAAAACTATTTTAATTGATTGCGATATTATCTTTTTCAAAAACGATCTCCTGAGAGTTCATTAAATATTTTTTCGATTCATCGTTCAAGAGTTTATTCGTTTCGGGATTACGATTTTTTCAAGATCCATATAGGTGCGTTTTTTTAGTTATCATACAGTTTTTGGAATTTGTTGTATATTTTTCGCGATACAATACATGTTTTTCCCAGATTACTGTCAAACTTTCTCGTTCTGTTTTTCGCGATTTCTCTGTTACAAATAACTCAACTTAAATGTTTACAAATTCGTTTTTCGCGAATTTGATTAATGATTTGCGAGATTTGAGTACTGATTTTCGATTGTGTTTTTCCCAGAAATCAGTTGCGAATGAATAAGTCTGATCATGAAAATCGATTTGGGATCATGAAAAACAAGTCTTAGAGTGTGAAAATACGTCTTAGAGCGTGAAAAAAATAGTTTTTTTATTTATCGACTCTTTTAGATTGTGAACAACAAATCTTAGATAGTCAAAAATAAGTTTCAGATTGTGAAAAACGAGTTTCGGATCGTGAAAAACAAGCATGATAAACAAGTTTTAGATTGTGAACAACAAATCTTAGATCACGAAAAACAAGTATCAGACTATGAAAAACGAGTTTCAGATCGTGAAAAACAAATGTGAAGTGTGAACAACCGTTTGGATGTAGTGCTAAATAATGTACAACTATCAATTGAACATCAATTATGTTAAAAGAAAATTGATCTACTACACAAATATCAATTGATCTTCTGTAGAAATAACAATTGATCTACTGCACAGATATCAATTGAAAAAAAATGTGAGGCATGATAAACAAGTTTGGATTAATAATGTACAACTATCAATTGAACATCAGTTACATTAAAAGAAAGTTGATCGACAACACAGATATAAATTAAACATCAACACATTACATTGGAAATCCGAACATCAACACTTACAAAAATTTGAGTATTAGGTCAAAAAAATTTGAATGAACGGAGACACCAACAACGAGATAGAGATGCGGTGAGACAAAGACACCAAAAACGCAGAAACGCAACTTAGGAAAAAAATTATATTAACAATCTGAGAACAGAGATGTGGTGAGACACCGGCAACGCAACATAGAAAAAAGTGAATGAATTCAGGCGCCGATGAGAGAGATGAATCAGACGAATTCCTTTGAGCAAAAACAATTACGATGAAACCTTGTCACTGATGTGGAGAATATGAATTCCTTTGAGCAAAACAACCGGAAATTACTCACCAACGCAGATTTGAATCAGTAGGCGAGAGATGAATCAGACGCCGGTGAGAGAGGCACGACGGAGGAGGGAGAGGTGGGGAGTCGAACTAGCGATGGCGCTAGATTGAGTGAACAATGGGGCGGCGCTGGTTTCTTTGGCAGCAATGGCGACATCGGGAAGAAGAGCGATAATGGGGAAGAAGAGTGACGAACAAATCGAGCAGAGATAATGGGAAAGAAGAGCGACGAAAAATAGGGGTAAATTTGATGTTCTGATTAGAGAGCGCTTAAATCCATAGGTTTTAGGGTAATTTTTTTTAAAATTTTAATTTGGAGATGTTTTATTTAATCTCAACCGTTTAATTTAGCCTGATCCAACGCTCCAGATTAGTACTACTGTTTTACTATAAAAGACCGTTTACTAGAACCTAAATCTATATATATATATATATATATATATATATATCTAAAACATATTATTTTCATACAAGATGCAACCTAAATAATGCACGGTCATGAACAACCTAGTATAAATAAAATTTGACCTATTCTCATAGCATTAAATGTCCTCATTTCTCTAATTTTAATGAATCACACAAACTTTTGACAAAGAAAAAATATCCCAAACTTTATCTTCAGTTGAGTTTAATGTAGATATCATGAACGCAGGGTGCATGATACCAGACTTGTAAGCAAGCAACCACTCCCCTATGTGCCGATCGTTTCTTCTTGTATCTCTCTTTGTTTCCTAAGACTATTCTCTTCCATTTGTTTCGTTGTCTCCCACTTGTCCGTCATCTCTCATTTGAAAAACTCTATTCTATATAGTCTTTCAACATTTTTCATCTGTAAACTGTGATCTACTCCCACCCTTCGCCTTGCGGCTCACCTGATCTACTCCCACCCTTGGCTATCTCTTGATGGACGACCTCTATAAGGCAGTTGCTCCTTTTTTTTCTTCTAACATATATATGTATATAGAATGAGTGAATATGTTTCACAACTTACTAAGCTTAAATTTTTTTCAAGAATTAAAATAAATCCAAATATAAATCTAATTTTTCTAAATCTATCTTCTAAATCTATGTCTATCACTAAAATAAAACCTTAATAGTATGATCTATTTAATTATTATAAATTATGTATGAAATAAATTTTATGTACATAAAATTTAATTATATTAAGGTAATCCAGTGAATTAAGATTCAAATTTTAGAATTCTTAAAATAATAAAATAAGATATATTTAGAAACATGTCAAGTATTTCAAAAAAGAATTTCACTGAGTTATGCACAAAAAAGTCAGAAACTATAAATTAAACTTAGGATTGGGAAAAAATAATAAATACTAACATAAATATCCTCACATATCCTCTTACAGAAAATGTTATAGCGATAATTTGAAAACTATATAAACTATTATATTTCCTAAGTACATCTTATATATTTTCTCAAGAAAATACTAAATTCAATTTTTTATTTCATATATTATAAAACTAGCATAGAGAAAAATATTTTATATCCCTTTAATTGTCTTATATAATATCAATATGCCGATGAGAATATTGAAGACGTTTACAATGCAAGAAAAATTAATATTTACCACTAAAATAAAATAAAATATACTAATGACATGGATAACAAATTAACAAGTAAGAAGTTACTATTGATACACACTATAGAAATAATAAATAATATCTTCTATTTATAAATTATAAAACTAGCATATACAAATATTATATATTTCTTTAGTTATCTTCGATAATATCAATACAACCTTGTATACGGAAATATTTATGATTTTATATTTGTGAAAAATAAATCACCGATACTAATTAAAACAACATAATATAATAATAACATGAGTATTAAGATACCAATAATATACACTATAAAATATACAAAAAGCATATGAACTTTACTCTATATTCGACAACAAATCTGTCTATCTATCTATAATTCTACAAGTATAATTGAACTTAACATCACATAAAAACACTAAATGCACCATTAATGACTTGAATACACCCTTTTACATGTTATATGTAAATGTTAGTGATTATCATTTTCTTTGGCTCAATTAGGTATGGTTATTGTTCTGTTTTAAATGCAAATCAATTAAAACCGGACTAATAAAGTCCATAAAGTATTTTTGTATTATTATTATTCTCTATAGAAAATATAGGCTTATAATAGTCTCATTATATTTTATAAAAATATTAATAGGGCGTTGCTAAATGACGCATCTGTTTTTTGGTTTTAAACGCAGTGAAGACACCGCCGGTTCTTGCCCAACCAGAACCACTGGTTCCTACCCAACCAGAACAGCAGGTTCCTGCCCAACCAAAACGCCGGTTCCTGGCCAACCTCTACCGTCGGTTATAGCACATCAGTAACCTCCAGATCACATTATATTCCAATAAGCTTCCATTAATTAACTTTCATTAAGTTTATTACACTATATAACACATATATAGTCTTTTATACTATATTTTAACAAAAAATGAGATGATTTACTTGCCTATAGCATTATCGAGATGATATCGATGTGGTTTCATCTTTCCTTAATCATTATATAGGGATCGATGTGATTTACTATGCTATAGCACTAATTAAGGTATGATATTATTCATTTTTATTATCTATGTAGTAAAATCGAGATGAATATTAAGGTCAATAACCTTGTTTCGATTAATTTTGATTTTATATAACACTTTTTTGGCAACAAAGTAATTGATATTATTACTAATAATTTTAAAAAATTACATTGAATTTAATGTGCATTAAGTTCATCAATGTAAGATTGAAAACGAGACATATATGGACCGATCAACTATAAAGCCGATTCTTTACGATGATATCCCCACATGCAAGTAACTGGGGGCAATGGGCACTCGTCGTCAAGAAGAACCTGAAATATAGTCGATTAGGATGTTTAGTAATGAATGAAAAATATATCAATTTAGAATGTTAAAATTACTATAATCCAATGATTTTCTTCCTTCACGTGCCCAAGGCATACGATTTGGAGTATTTGTCCCTGCACATAATCTGGCCTTGTCCTAATTTGTGGGTATGTAGAGATACCACCCTTACTAAAGATGACTAATATCATGTTAACAACAATTTCTGCACATATCTGGAACTGTGAACCAAGTGCGTTGAGGCGCAAAGCAATCCCAATCTAAGAAATGAAGCTTCAATAGCATATCATGCATAGTAACAGGGGATGTCATCGTCTTCCCTAAGACCTCCTGGTCTTTGTTGGTTGTAAACATCATGAGCTTTCTTATGTTCACCCAACTATTTTCTGAGTCGCCCATACCAAATGCTATAACTCGATAGCCACAATTTCTATCAGGTACAATTTGATACCACCCAACTAAATATTCTATCAAAAACATTGGAAAGTACTTGAAAGACATCTTGGAAGTTTGTAACTTGGGTATTCTTAGAGGTTTAGGTAAATGTGAAGGAACTTCCTCCGGCTCCTTCTTCTTACATGTGTGCTTTTGCTTCTTGGGAGGTATTCCACTATCCTCTACTTCTTCTTCAACACGCTCCCAGAGAGATGGCACTCTCTTGGTCATGCCGAATGGTGGTGGAGGTGGTTTTGCTTTATTTTGTGCACCCGGAGGTCTACCTTTTTGTTTGACATTTGCAAAGTGATGCACATCAGTTTGTTCAGGGTGTGCAACCTTATTCATCTCATATAGACACTTGGCCTGTTCTTCGAGGGATAGGTTGTTCAAATCATTGTGAATGAACTCATCAAGCTTGCTCTTGTACCCATCTCTCCTGACTTGCAATACATCAATATCTAAAGGATCTTGTTACAAGCTAAGAGTCCTGTAGAATAGGTCCACACTTGAAATAGGTAATGGTATTTCATTCCTTACATAAGGAGCCATTTTGTGCACACAAGGTAGACTATCCCTGTTCCTAATCATACATCTGCATTTCCTGCCGCATTTGGGGTATACTCCCTTATCATACTCATTTTACAGCCTCATTATGCACTCCCCAGAGACCACAAAACAAAATATTCTGAATATCCCTTTATCACCTTCCCCCTAATCATCTTTTGCATGCTAATGTTGAATGTACCTTTTATCTCTTTCACAAGATTACAGAACATATCCTGGAATTCATTCCATACTGTGGATATGTTGCATTTTGAACTTGTAAGGTAGTTCTTAAGCACCCCATGAGCACCTTCAACCATATAATTTGTAATAAATAAGATCAAATAACTAAAATATGTAATTTGTATTAATATGTAATTTGTAATAAATAAGATCAAATAACTGAAATAGTGGCCTATAATCAACTATTAGGCGTATGAGTTTTAAGGTTGAAGACTGTGTCAATCCATCCAGAGACAATTCTTTCTCTGTGTGTTGCAAGCCAGTAGTATTCCATATACTTGTGAAAATGAGGACACCTCGACCAAGTATTAACAATTTTATTTCATTCTTCATTATATGAAGCCTCAATTATTTTTGTGAATAGCATATAATATGCAGAACTAAATGCACCTTCTATTTCTCTGTCTTTGAATGTCTTGAGTGAATGTGCTTCTACGTTTTTCCTTATGTAATGCCTGCACAATATGAACTTTGCGTCGGGGAACAAGCTACCCATTGTGTTTAGCAACGCCTGTTCTCTATCTGTCACCAGACAAACTGGCGCCCTATCTACTAGATGATAAAGTTTCTTCAACTGTTGTATGACCCGTAAATATGAGTCATTTGTCTCACCACCTAGGAAACATCCGACAATGCTGGAGTTTTTACAAGAGTTGGTGACGCCGATGATCTCCAAATATGGATTGTTTGACCTAAAATATAATGCATTAAATAAGTACATGATGTATAATAAAAGTAAATACATGAAATAAGTCTTACGCTTACCGGATAACACTGCATGTACAATCAAGTACAACGATGTATGTGAATGCCCTTAGAAGGTCCATGCATTCTGGATGCGCAAAGAACACATCTTGAAGCTCGTTAGTGCTTGGATTTATCCTATACTCTAAAAAATACCCATTCTGTTTACATTTGTAAAAAAGCTCTTGGACAACAGTCCTTTTCTCTCTTTTTAGATCACAAATTTTTTAGATTATGTTGTACAACTGCTTCTTTGAGGTATAGTTCCTTGGATTCTTGTTCAATTCGGTCATAATATTATGGGGCTTGCAATGACTGTCCAACATGTCTCTCACCTTGACCAATTGCTCTTGTTTTAGTCTCCCTTCCAAAGAACCCCAATAAGATGCTCTCCAATAGAATGGTTGTGATGACCTTCTTTTACTTTCATCCTCCATTCTCCTCTTGGCCGCTCGTGTAAATCAAGACCAAATTTACAATCACAACGCCCAGTCTTCAACGTCTTTTTTGGGGTCTTTTTAGGAGGGTCCTTCCTCTCCCTAATGCAACGAAGTTCAACGTACCCCATTTTAAAAAAGTAGACGATTGTGTACGTCCAACTTTGAGAACAAAGTTAAGTTTATTTGCTATATCTCTCGCCCATTCAATGGCATCTTCCTTAGTTTTCCAAACTAGGTCGTTGTTAAAATCTTCTGAATAGTCTCTTGACTTAATCTCGGGAGTAGTACCTGGGTATGTTGGGTGCCTGCTTAGGGGAGGAAATCCAAATTGTATGTCGTCATCGGGTTGTGAAACACAAACACCGTCTCCTATCGCATGTTGCATACACTCACTAAAAGACATGACAATTGGTTCATCATAGTCATTGGTTGAACCGCAAACATAAGATGAATGTCCCGGATTACCTACATATGATGAATGTCTTTGAGGTTCTTGAACATTGTAACTATACCCGTATTCCCCTACATACGATGAATGTCTCGGTGGTTCTTGAACATTGTATGGGTAACCAAAGTCACCAAGGTACGATGAATTAGTAAACTGTGAAATATAAGACTTGACTACTATTAGATAAGTCATCTAGTATAAAATATACAATAAAAATAGTTAAGATGCGAACTAAGTCATCTAGTAATTTAAGACTTCACTAATATTAGTTCACATTTCAGTTTTTATCAAGATTATTATCACTACAAATGAAATGTTACATGATTCATCTAGTACCAGATTAACTAACTATGGAAATATGTTAACATGACATATGTAGCAACTATAACATAAATTGAAATGCTAAGTTATCTAGTAATTTCTGTCATATTCTAGCAACTATATTTACAAAATTTACTTAAGATTCATTTTTTAGTACTAGATTAACTAACTTGGAAATATGTTAACATGACATATGTAGAAACTATAATATAAAATGAAATGTGAACTAAGTCATCTAGTAATTTCTTCCATTTTCTAGCAACTATATTTACAAAATTTACTTAAGATTCATTTTTCAGTACTACATTAACTAACTATAGAAATATGTTAACATGACATATGTAGCAACTATAATAAAATCCATTTAACTAACTATGGAAATATGTTAACATGAAATATGTAGCTCAATAATATAAAATGAAATATTACATGATTCATTACCTCGTTGCTGCACCAAAAAAGGATTGTTGTTATTGTTATCCAATTTTTGACTAGTAAGTAAGAGCAAAATGTGAAGGAAAGATGGAAGTGATTTGAAATGATGAAACTACAACTCTATTTATACTACTTGTGGTAAGTGTGGTAGGTGAATAGTTGGTGAATTTTCTTCACATGCATTGGAATAAGTTGTGGTGGTGGAATCCTTGCGCTCTCATTAATCGGTTTGGGATCACCTACTAACAACAAGAAACCAGGAGTTAGTAATGCGTAGGAACCGACGGTTCCTATTGCATAGAAACCGAGAGTTTTTGTTGCTTAGAAACCAGCGGTTTATGTACGCTGATAACCGCCGGTTCTCCCTTATATAATTCAAGGCTTTAAAAGCAAGACTTGGTTCTCTTCCTCTTCAAACCTATCCACCTTTCATTGTCCAAACCAACCAAAACCAGCAAATCTACTTGCGTCGTTACCGAGAGAAGATAAATCCTCCAATTTTTGTCAATTCTCAACAAATACAACTTCATTAAGTTATGATTTTAGTTTATTTCCCTTTCTTTGAGTTTTTTCCATGTAAGTGTGCTATATTTATGTAGATCTAGTATTTAGGTGGTAGTTCTCTACAATTGCTTCTTTGATGTATATGGTTCAAGAACTTAAATTTGTGGAGTACTTCTCAAACCCTCAATGAAATTCTGTTTTTTTGTTCACAAAACTGGGGAGTTCTGGGATGAACTAAAAATCAGCGGTTAGTGGCTACTGGGAACCGCCGGTTGGTGGCCTTAGGCAGCCGATGGTTAATTGTCCCTGGAAACTGCCGGTTTATGGACAGTTTGTTAACTGAACTGAGATTCATGGATGAACTGAGATTTTGTGAGGATTATGGGATGAACATGGAACCAACGGTTTATGGCTTTATGTAAGCGCCGGTTACTGTCACTAAAGAACCACCGGTTTGTGGCTTTAAGTAACCTCCGGAAACTGCCGGTTTGTGGACAATTTTTTCACTTAGTCATCTAGTAATGACAAAATAGTTGATGCGAAATGAAAATTACATATGATGATTCTCTTACCAATTTGTACCTATGTTATATACATGTTGAGAACGACCCTAATTTGTATATATGTTGTTTATATGTTGAAATTTGTATATAAATGTTGTTTTGATACAATATATGCTTGTAACATGTTGTGTTAGATGACGGATTCGACATCAATAGGCAAGACGCCTATAGTTGATCGCGATTGACGTAAGGGGCGTGTTGTATTGCGGGATCAAAAGATAAATAACAGGCCGCGGGAATACCTATCTATGAGCGAAAAAGAGGATTAAAAACACTTCTATGCCCGATTCATTGGACAAGGAGACTATGGATATCGTAGGTGTTACTCCTCCACAATACTACCAGTCTCCTCCTGGCCAGTATTACCCGACTCCTCCACCGCCTACACAACATTACCAATCTCCTCTTGGTCAGTATTACCCTCCTCCACTGCCTGCACATCATTACCAGTCTCCCCTTGGCCAGTATTACCCACCTCCTCCACAGTACTACCCGCCCCCTCCACAGTACTACCAATCTCCTCCTGGTCCGTATTATCCGAGTTAATCATCGCATCCTTCTCCTATTTTCCAGATTCAAATCCCTCACCCTCCTCCTCCCATGTATTCATCTCCCAATATACAATTTGTCTCACAGTATGGTGATCGTTACTCAATGCCTTCTGATTTACTCAACGTAACAGGCACATCTTCCCATGAACGTATTACAGAGGTAACACAACTGATAACTTTTATTAAATAATATATCATTTACAACTTATTATATCATGAACTAAATGTATTAAAAATTACTCACTTATGCAATTTAATATTTCTGAATGAGGACAAGAGGTACCAGAAGATCATGCCGAGAGGGAGGAGGAGAGGGTGGATGGAAGTGAAGAAGAGAGGGAGGCGGAGAGGGTGGATGAAAGGAGGAACTTCCGGTTGAGTAGAGAGCAGAGGAGGATACTAGGGAAGCTTCTTCGTCTCAGAGACGACCAAGAAGATCAAATGAACGATATATCCCTAAGTTAATACAAGGCGTGGAAGGGGGACCCATGAATTCGGAATTGCTAATAGGGTTTCAGAATCATGTAGCTTATGACATATATCGTAACAAGGTAATTTTCTAAATTAGATTTTCAATTGTTATTGAATTTATATTTTCTTGACAAATTTATGTTGTTATAAGTTATTTTCTATAATTATATATTTTTATATTGTAGGAGATAAAAACGTTGACTTTTGAACTTCGAAATCATATGCTCTTGAAATGGAAATTGTCCAAGAAGAAATCGTGGGGGGGGGGGGGGGGGTCTTGTTTTGGCCATATACCGGATTTGATGTATGTAGATAACAAAATAAAGTTGATAGAAGCGTTCATCGAGCGTTGACAGCCGGAGACGAGCTCGTTCCACCTGCCATATGGAGAGATGACGGTCACTCTCCATGACGTTCATCTCAATCTGGAAATGCCCATATTTGTGGATAGCATGACATTTAGCTAAGATGTTAAGGTTTTAGGGACCCGCACAACTAGGCACACATATCTGGTACAACATGCTTTGGAGTACTTTAATATAGATCCAGCGCTTGCACCGTCGGGGATGATCCCGTTCAATATATTTGTCGACATGATGAAGGACGTGTCAAAAGAGCATAAGTGGACTTCAACCAATAGGGCAACGACGTATTTGGTATTCTTGATGTCGACGACAATATTTCCTGACAAGTCATCAAAAAATATCGGTCTTAAGTATTTCGAGTACATCAACCCTCTCTAAAAGGTTGACAAATTAGTTTGGGGGACGGGCATCCTATGCCACTTGTACCGGTCCTCGGGCGAGTGTACACGGACTGAGTGTTGACAAGTATCGACATGATATACTCTTTTACAGGTAAACTCTGTTTGAAAACGCTATATTAATTTCACAATGCTTATGACCATGTCTTAATTTTCAATTGATTTTAACCATAATAAGAAGCTTGGATATATCAGTACTTTCCACAGTTCAGGCCTCTTCAATCATCCAGGTGGAGTCAGGATGCTCCAAAGCCATGGGCATCCAAATGGTACCATACTGAGAGACCGTCAGTAGTAGGGGGTATCGAGCAATCCTCGACAGGATGACCGCTCGTGATGTAAATAAATTCTTATCCTACAATTATTACCTAATTAATCACAGCTAATGTTAACTTAATTCAATATGTATGTTATGCGTAGGTTGATTGGATGTCATACGGTCATCTTGACTTTAATGAAACGGCATTACGTCCCTCTCTATTCCATGGGATCCTATAATTGTTGCATCACACAGAGCCGTACATGCCAGACCGGGTGGCGCGTCAATTTGGGCGTACGCAGCGGATCCAAAAGCCGGTGATTGACCCTATTAGAGCTCATAGACTATCCAAGACATTGGCATACAAGGTGGACTATGATCAAGGGTATTGGATATGGAGTTCTCAAGGATACATACCTTATCCATCGAGGAATTAGGTGATGTCATTAATGTGCCATGGCAGTCCGAGGGGCCGTACATGTCTTGGTTCTTAGAAAGGACACACCCTTACATTACTTCTCCCGATGTGAGATCATACAAGGTAATAATATGAATTTTCATTCTTAAATTGCGATTTTTAATATTTATTTTTTCTACTACATCTTATATTTTATACTTGAGAAGAAGAGTGCTAGTCGAGTACACGAGTACCTTTTACCATTTTACGATGATCAACCACCGTATGAGCGGACAAATGAGATGCATGATGCAGTAAGGAAGTCGATTGATGAGTTTCTCCCTTTCTACAACCGGCCAAACTATTGATGAGCATGAAGTTTTTTGAAATTGTCTTGTGTATGTTTATGTTTTGGATTTGGTTTATGTTTTGGTTAATGGCCGTTGTTGGCATTAAGTGTGAAGAACTTTGTTGGTTTCAAGTGTTGGATTTGCTCGTTTTAGTTATATGTGTTGTTGCTTTATTTTAACTATGATCTTTGTTATTCAATGTGAGCTTTGTTTTTTCATTTAACCAACCTCATATAACAACATCCACCTCAATGAATTGAAAAATGGTTATAGGCAACATTAAGCAAAATCAGATAGTTAAGTATCTTGATAATGCTATAGGCTAGTAAAACATATTATTTTTTGTCAAAATATAATTAAAAAGACTATATATGTGTTATCTTTTGTAAAAAACTAATCAGAAGTGATTTATTGTATACCAATTGGCATATACACAGAACCGAGGGTTAGGAGGTGCCAGGAACCGGCGGTTTTAGCTTCCCAAGAACCGGCGGTTTTAGCTCCCCATGAACCGGCGGTTTAAGCCAGCCAGAAACCGGCGGTTTATTCTTGCCAGGAACAGACGGTTTGTACGTGCTAGGAACCAGCGGTTTGTACGTGCTAGGAACCTGCGGTTTGTGGGTTGCGTTAGAAAGTAAAAAAAATTGCGTCAAAAAAAGAATTGCCGTATAAATAAACCCTATTAATTGAGAAGTAGATATATCTAGATCGTTCAACGCAAAAATTAAATATATATACATCGATATAATGGAAAAGAATTCATTCGTAATACATAACGACAAAATTATAATAATAACATCACATAAAAGATGTACTAATGATACTCTATAGAAAATATATAATATGAACAAATTATAAACAACATTCAAGTCTTCACTATAGCCCATGTCAACAATAAGGTATAACAATAACATTACATAAAAAAGTGTATTGACAATAGACTCGGTCGAGTGGTCTCAGTTGCAGATGGGATTGATAATTCATGGGTAGAGCCAAAGATTTTGAATTGTATAAGTTACCAATAACATTGATTTGGAGAAACTACTTAAGTCTTCATTATAACCCGTGCAAATCACGACCACAATAAATTAGAAAATCGTATAATTATTTTTCACAATAAAATGACATTAACTTGGACCATGGGTTGGGTTTGTTGAATTTGCAATTTTTATTAACAGAATAAAGTTTCAAATTGCCAGTTTTTTTTGGGTACACAGGTGACACCAAATCATTATAAAAGGAAGGTTTGATTCTTATCAATTATTACTAGAATTTACATTTCCGTTTTTTTTAATCTATATCAGTCAAAATTCACTTTGACATAAGCTATAACTGAAGTTGGATGTAGAGCTCAATTAGTTTCTGGAGACTGTAGCTATTTTTTTTGGAAAAATAGTTAGTTATTTCTAAATTCAATATGAGAAATCATCAAAATAGTATAACCAATCATATAATATAGCAACTCATTATGCATTTGTCAATTTCCGAAACTTACCCGATTTTTTGTGACCAAATAAGATGTTAGAACGCTTTTTATGTACGTGCTTTCGACGAATTTTCAGAGTATAATTTTTGCTAATTTATTTTATAGGGGCCCGGCTAATGAGATTGTTGTAAACGTCTTTGTGAACACTTCAACGTGGTATACTCACATGAGTAAAAAAATGAAGTTATAAAGTTAGATGCATTAGCATATTAAATGGAGAGAGATAAAAAGTTATCCACATGAGAAGTTGGAAAGAACACTTACTAGTATATAAACTAGGAGTTGTGTTATTACGCTTGACCATAGACATGTGCGCACCACATTGAGTCTGGTTGGGTCGTGGATCTGGTTGACTAGTTGGTTGTGTGAATCGGGTTGGGCTTGGGTCTAATCGAATAGAACTCTACTTTTTTGTACTGACCAGTCAATATTGCTCCTCACAAAAAGAAACAAACGTTGATTTCCTTCAACACAACTTCCTTCTCCTCTTCTCTTCTCTTTTTGTCGAGTTTGAGAGTATACACAAATCTAAGCGTTAGTCAGTCTTTGCTATCGGGTAATGTGAATCAAAGAATTTTGCAGTTGTATCTTGGGATTCGGAACACTACAACACTGTCATATTGCAGTGCTTTTTTAGCATTAAGGAGAGAGTCTCGACTCTTCAAATTGTTCTTTCGATATGTCTTGCGTATCTATTTTGATAACAATTTCAGTATTTGAATGTAGTTAATCATATCCCATATATTAGAGTAAGTTAGAGTCCTACATTAGAAGTCCCAACTCAAAACTAAGTAAACTAGTTAGATGCATTTCTATTCAGTTAATGTTTCATAATTTAAGTTTGTTCTGAATTTGATGCAATTACGGATTTAGGAAAGAGAGATTAGAGCAAATCATCTTTTAAAAGATTTTTTATTGCTAACTATAAGTTACAAATAAATTTAATTCTAATGCTCTTTATACAGAGCTCTCACCCTCTTGAACAAAATCAAACTAAAGGGAGATATAGTGTCCAAATGTTCTTAAACCACTATAATTATCAATCATCATCCGAAATGGGTGCAATGAAGACAGTGAATTGCCAGTAGTTGTTGTACAAGTGCTAGTAGTTGCTGAAGTAGAGCATTGATGTGACCAAAACAGTGCGGGTGATGTTAAAAAAATTGGGCCGGGAGATCAACTGACTTGCCATTTAAGGCACCCACAACTGAAGACATTTTTGGCCTTTTCCCAGCATCTTCCTGGATGCACAACAGCCCAATGATTTTGTATATTTTAATTTATAAACTTACAAATTTTATTAGATTAAAAATGAAATTGATACAAGACATATACTGGAGTTGAGAGATATCACGAACAACTCCTAGTATATCTCTAACCATTAACAAGAACTTGTACCTAATATTGGTATTTGATGATCCGAATTCTGAAGTTTGTTGGAATGGGGTTGGGTTTGTTTGGACTTTTTTAATTAAAATTTATTAAGTCTCATATGGTGTTGAAATCCTAGCTATATATACTCTTATTCTTATAATTCGAGAGATATCAAGCCGCAACAATCAAATCCCATTTCTAATTTGAGATTTGCAAGCTACGTTCTTACTTGTTTTCTTTGTTGAGCTTAATTGCTCTTACCCTCTCGTAAACTCTTCATCTTTTTATTTAGTGGATTTCGGCTGGTGCTTGTGCCCGTGATTTTCTCCCGAATGAGTTTTCACGTAATCTTGTGTGTCCCCCTTTTGGATCGTTCTTCGTTTACGTTTTGCTTGTCGATTCAATTATTCCTTTTATTAACAAGTGGTATCAGAACTTTGGTTTGATTCACGCCCAATCGGAATGGCAATTTTGATGTATGATCTTCCCTTGTTGGATAGGAGCACTAGATTTTTCTCTTAGGCAAGTAAAAATGCGAGCTTTGTCGGCACAAAATGATTACGGTGATGCTTTAGATGGTTTTGGGAACAAGATATTTGAGGAATGGTACGATGATGAAAAGCGAAAATATCAGAAGGCTCTATCTCAAATTCAACTCCATCTACACAACAATGTATTGCAAGATGTTATAAAGGAGAAGACCGCCACGACTCTTTGGTTGAAACTAAAGTCAAGATACATCTCAAGAAAAAAATATTTCTTTACAAGCTTAAAGAGGGAGGTAATTTGTTAGATCATATTTGTGATTTTAAGGAAGTAGTCTCTGATTTAGCAGCTTTGAAAGTTAAGTATGATGATGATGATCTAGGATTAATCTTGCTATGTTTATTGCGTGGATAGTATTCTAAATTCAGAGATAATGTATAATCATGATACCCTAATCTTAATAATATATATGATGCATTGCATGCTAAGGAGAAAATGAAACAAATGGTTTCTTCTGATGGCCCTAATTCACAAGCAGAAAGTTTATTTGAAATCGGGTAAAGATGATACAGGTAATGCAAATTGATCTCGTAATGAAAATTCATATGCTGATGTGCTTGTTGTGTCTAATTTGTTGGTTGCGTTGAGACAATGAACGAAATGATTCTTGATACACCTTGTACTTTCCACATGTGTCAAAACAGAGAGTGGTTTATTACATTAAATCAGTTAGTAGAGCCAGTTCAGTTATTCAGTTTGTAAAGTGGTAGGAACTGGTTCTATTCACATCAAGATGTTTGATTGTGTAATTAGAAATTTGTCAGTTGTTCGTTTTATTCCCTTGGTGAAGAGGAATTTAATCTCTCTAAATGCTTTTGATGAGACATGCTATAAGTACTGATATGGAGATGGAGTTCTGAAGGTTTCCAATAGTTCTCTTATTGTGTTGAAGGGTAATCTAAGGCAAGAAAATGGCCTTTATTATCTCCTGGGTACTACTATCTCATGTGATGATGTTCGTGTTATTTATGTTAATAAATATTTTATTGATTCTACTAGTCTTTAGTATATGCGGTTTGGGCATATGAGCGGGCATGGTTTAGCTAATCTGAACAGAAGAGGTCTCCTTGATGGTTACAAGTCAGAGAAGTTGAAATTCTGTAAGCACTATATCTTTCGCAAGCAAAAGAGAGTGAAGTTCAACACTTATGTTCATACAAAAAATAGCATCCTTCATTATGTTCATTATGATTTATGAGGGCCAACTAGGAAGACATCTATTGGTGGTGCTAATTATATGATGACAATCATTTATGATTACTCTTGAAGGGTTTGACCATATTTCTTAAAGAGTATATCAAAGACATTCTCATCTTTCAAGGAGTGGAAAACTATAGTTGAGAAACCGACTGAAAGGAGGGTAAAGAAGCTTCGCACTGATAATGGTATGGAAATTTTCTCAAAAGAATTTGAGGATTTTTGCAACTCAGAAAGCATTGTCAGACATTACATCGTTCCTTATACTCCTCCACAAAACCGTGTTGCTGAGTGTATGAACAAAACCATTATCTCCCGTGCTCGTTGTATGTTGTCAAATGCGGGTCTTTATCGGGGATTTTAGGCTGAAGCTGCTTCTATAGACTGGTACCTTATTAACTGCTCCCCTTCTGTTGCTATTGGAAAGAAGACGGCTATTGACATATGATCTGGTTCTCCTGCTGATTACTTAGAATTGAAAGTATTTGGTTGCACTGCTTATACTCATGTTGATAATGGCAAGCTAGATGCTAGAGCTGTTAAGTGCATTTTACTAGGTTACAAGTTTGATGTTAAAGGCTATAAGCTATGAAATTCTGAAACTTACAAAGTTGTTATTAGTATAAATGTTGTGTTTAATCAGTCTGTGATGTTGCATGATGTTTCTACTAATAGTCCTGATACTTAGAGTGAACATAAATCAAGTGTTCAGGATGTTGTTGATTCTACAGATACAACAGACAGAGAAATCAGTGATGTTCATGATTGTAGTGCCTTCACCACCTTGTTCAATTTCTCTTCAAAAACCTAAGAGAAATATTAAGTCGGTTAGTAGGCTTATTGAAGAGGCAAATATGGTTGTGTATGCTTGCGCTGTTGCAGAGGAAACTAAAAGTGTTACTAAGCCTTTTTCATATTTAGAAGCTATTGTTTCTGCTGATAGTAGAAAGTGGATAACAACTATGCATGATAAAATGGAATCTTTGACAAGAAAAAACTTGGGAGTTAGTCAAGTTGTCTAAAGAGAAGAAGCTTATTCGCTATAAGTCGGGTTTCAAGAGAAAAAAAGGAATTTCTCCAAGTGAAGAGGCAAGATACTGATGTGGATAAAACCTACATGCATGTGTAGGAGATAATTTGTAGTAATCAAGTGTCGATCCCATAGAGACCAATATAATATTATTTGAAACAATACCAGTATGCTAGGCCGTAAAATATATGAAATTGGAGAAATCTATACTAATTAACGACTAGGAAAGAAAATAAAGAGATAGAAGATATATGGGATATATATGTCTAAGGTTAAGGATCGCCGAAACAATGCTTCCATAGATAAAAAAATTCCGCGTAAATATAGTCTAATTATTGAAGGTAAGTCATCTAACATGATGTACTAAATCCTTTCATACGATAGTAAATGTGTCTAAATGAGATTAGCAATCACTGTCACACAGAGCTAATCTATTCCAACCCGTTAGACACTTAGAGTCTAGGTATAAACTGAAATAACATCCTCTTTCGCACTCCGCTAAATCAACCTAAACCTAGAACATCTATGACCACTTATTAATCCTCAAGAGTAATTAAAAGTCTCTTGCACAAATAACACTCACGTTCAATTCCTAGGGTTCCGGTAAAAGCTATCACTTTTCTGTCTCATACCCCTACCTTATTACATATTATCGTTATCACCTTTCAGTCTCATACTCTAATAGGATCCAAATAGCCTTAGCTAAAACTGACATAAAATATCTAGGAAAGTCATCTAACATGATGTACTAACTCCTTTCAGACGATAGTAAATGTGTCTAAATGAGATTAGCAATCACTGTAACACAGAGCTAATCTATTCCAGCCCGTTAGACACTTAGAGTCTAGGTATAAACTGAAATAACATCCTCTTTCACACTCCGCTAAATCAACCTAAACCTAGAACATCTATGACCACTTATTAATCCTCAAGAGTAATTAAAAGTCTCTTGCACAAATAACACTCACATTCAATTCCTAGGATTCCGGTAAAAGCTATCACCTTTCAGTCTCATACCCCTACCTGATTACATATTATCGTTATCACCTTTCAGTCTCATACTCTAATAGGATCCAAATAGCCTTAGCTAAAACTGACATAAAATATCTAGGAAAGAATCAATAACATTTCAATTCAGGCAAAAGATCGATTATATCTAGATTCGCATTGTCTGGATCACCATAACCTTAGAACCCGTAGTTTAGCCAAGCATGATCGAAGATATAAATAGATTTAGACTAGCCATCAATTGATATGTAATATGCAATAAATACCGGATATAAAACTAATTCTCAATAATAAAATAATCCGAATTGACAAAAGGCTAGAAGGATAATACCAATCTTCAAATTAAACTAGCATGGATACTTTGTCTTGAAGTTCAATCCTACAACCATCCAAAAAGGATGAAGTGTTGTCTTCTCTCCCGCGCACAAAAAACCAAAAAAACTCTATCCTAAACACAGAAGAAGAGAGATTACTTGTAACATTCAACACCTAATTTAAGACAAAGATAAACCTCCTCACATACTGTAACACCCTTCACTAATAGGCCCCCCCATAAATAATGTCCAAAGCCATTCAACTTTTCAACCTAATTAATCTCCCCTTAATTAATTTTTCTGTCCAATTTATCATATGACCCACCATTTCCTTTGTCCAATCCATCATCAAGTAGTTCGATTCTTCAAATTGCATCCCATAAGCCATCAACTCCATGAAATTTCACGTGGGCCAACAATGAATCCAATCCAATATTCTCCTTAATAAGCCTCTTCAAAAGTCTTGTATTAATTTGTCCAAAAATACCTGAAATTCATAAAATCATGAGTGTAGACTCCGAATACAAGATAATGTGAAATTAATTGTAAAATATATGAAATATACATGAAAATTACCTAATCTAATATGCAACTAAACTCCTAAAATATGTACAAAATGGCTGTTATCAAATCCTCAAGCTTAAACCTTGCTTGTCCTCAAGAAAGTACACCACTAATGAGTCTACAATTGCAACCGTTGTTGCAATCCAAGTGACATATGAACGATAACCATGAAAGGCCAAACAAAAGACAAATTCCTTCCTAGTACGCTTCTCAATCAATGACAAGAATATGTTGGTTCCTCCAATCTAGACCTTTCCAAGGTAAAAGACCAAGTCACTTACACTCATGTGTTTAAGCATGTGTTTTACTCAAGATCAATTCTCAACTTTATATGTTAAACTACCATAATCTTGGAACCAAATCTAGATCTCCACCGTTAGGCATAATGCAAAAAATAATCATGAGACTTCTATAGGGTTATAATGCGGCCAAGGTACTTTGATAAGGAATGGACAATATTTGGCCATGTGGTGCTAAATCCAGGGTAGATAACTTCTCAAAACTAACACCAATATAATAGATATTACAATAATCTCAAGAATCACAACCCAACCTAAGATTTACCATGTAGTCATTTGTTGCTTCTTTTCTTCCTCTTCTTAACTTATTTCGTCTTTTTTCTTCTTTTTTAGACTGGTTCTTGCAGTATTGGGTCCGTCTGTTTTATGGTTCGTGCTGCAATGGAGGATCGAACCCGGAGTGGTACTTTCACACCACGGAGATTGCATGCTCTTCTGACTATTATGGTAGGAGCCACGCTCCCCTTTTTTTCTTTCTTTTTATGAAGAAGAAGGAGGAAAATTTAATTAATAATCATGATAAAACACTTTATAATCAAATATCATTAAACACCCATCATTCACACAACTCCCCCAAGCTTGTCCCACATCCAAACAAAGCAAATAGAAGTTCAATTCCTCGGATAGGTAGGATACAAATATAGGCTCAGATTAATTTTGTGGAGCTATCAAAGAAAAGGCTTTAAGGCTCAAAGGGATACTAGAGGAGAAAATAAATGTAAGGGTGGTCAAGGATAATATGGGCTCATAAAAAATACAATGTCTCAATCAAATATAATGTATGTTCGACCTAAGTACAGTCTCTAAAAGATATAGAAGCAAGTTCTAGAGATAACGAGCAAAGAGATATCACACAAATATATGAGAGGACATATGTAATTGTAGTCCAAGAAAGGCCAACAAGCTCACTAGGATATTTATCTAGAGTATTAGTTCTGACGCATCTTAATCAACGTCCAAATGCTCAGGTCAATGTCAAAAGCTTGATCAATCACATCACCCTCATAATGCAATTGCAATATTAACAACCAAAAAATATTAAGAAAACTCATAGGACATGCAACATTATAAGTACCCACACATGAATAAACAGGGGAATAATCCAACACCCAAATGCAAAAATGCAATGCAATAAAGAAAAGAAAGAAAGAAGAAAATGAAAAAGAACAGAAAAAAGTATGCAAACTAAAGCTAAAATACAAGTAGTGTCTAACCATGCAATTATCTCTCCCCCAAACTTAAATTCTACATTGTCCCCAATGTCAAAATAAGAAGAAAGAGGAAAATAAACTCGTAAAATAATTTCAGGCATTGAGGAAGCAAATGAATCTCTTGGAAAAGGAGGTAGCCATGCTGGTGGTGGTGCTGGGACGATAAACATGGTATGCAATGAGGGTTATGCGGCACCGGGATGAGACCACAAAAGGAAGCCGGGTTCGATGAGTTGCCTCCCACCAAGCGCTTGTTTAAGGTCGCTAGCTTGACCATCACCATTGTCATGTACTCGGATCGGGCGGATCGGTGATACCCAACTCGATCAGATCATGCTTCATGTAAGGCTTCAATCGAATCTTTCTCACTAAGAAATACCCCGTTTTCTTTTAGTTCCACTGAATCATTTGGAAGAAATCGGTTCAGGTAGTGACGACCAGACCATCTTGTACTATTGCTTCCCAGAAACATGCTCGATTTATGGTGATAGAGAGTCACATGATCCCCTTGGTTGAATTCGACTGGAGCACGTTTGGGAGAGCGTCGGTTTCATTTCTTTGGTCTACACTGAAGCACTAATTCTAAGATAATGATGTGGAAAAACCTATCTGCAAGTGTACGAGATCAGTTGTAGTAATCAAATGTCGATCCCACAAAGACCAAAGTAATATCAATTGGAACAATACCAGTGTGCTAAGATGAAAGTATATGATATTCTAAGCTAACAGGTGATGGAAATGAGATAGATAAGATATGAGGGTTAAATGTGTCTAAGGTTAAGGATCACCGTGAAAATGCTTCAATAGATAAAATCAAAATCCACTTAAATGTAGTCTAATTATTGAAACTAAATCATCTAGGATAATTCACTAAATCCTTTCAAACAATAGTAAATCTGTCTAAACTGGACTAGAAAATGTTATCGCACAGAGCTAATCTCATTCAAACCCATTAGGCATTTAGAGTCTAGATATTAAATGAAATAACATCCTCTTTCGGGCTCTGCTAAATCAATCTAAACCTATAACATCTATGACAACTTAGTATCCTCAAGAGTAATTAGTTGCTTTCGCACAAATAACACTCAGGTTCAATTCCTAGGATTCCGGTAAAAGCTATCACCCTTTAGTCTCATACCCCTACCTGATTACCTATTATCGTTATAAAATTTTAGTCTCAAACTCTAACAGGATCCAATTAGCCTAAGAAAAATGGGCATAAAATATCTAAAAATGAATCAATAGTGTTTTAGTTCTGGCAAAAGATCAATTATATTTAAATTCACATTGTTTGGATCACCATAACCTTAGAACCCGGAGTTTAGCCAAGCATGATCGAAGATATCAATTGATTTAAACTAGCCATCAATTTATATGGATTACACAATAAACACCATAGATAATACGAAATCTCAATAATAAAATAATCCAAATCGACAAAAGGCTAGAACGGTTATACCAATTTTCAAATCAAACTAGCCTATAAACTCCATCTTGAAGTTCAATCCCACATCCATTCAAAAAGGACGAATTGCTGTTTTCTCCCAAGAATAAAAAAGCCAAAAAGAACTCTAGCCTAAAGTTATAAGAAGAGAGGTCAATTGTGACGGTCAACACCTAATTTAAAACAAAACTAAACCTCCTCACATAATGTAATGCCCTTGACTAATAGGCTTCCCAATAAGTAACACCTAAAGCCATTCAACTAGTGAACCTAATTAATCTCCCCTTAATTAATTCTTAATAGTCTGCCCAATTTATCATACGACCCACCATTTCCTTTGTCCAATGAATTATCAAGTGGATTGAATCTTCAAATTGCATCCCATAAGCCATCAACTCCATGAAGTTCAATTGGGTCAGTAATAAATCCAGTCCAATATGCTCCGCAATAAGACTATTCAAAAGTCTTCTATTAATTTGCCCAAAAATACCCGAAACACATAAAATCACGAGTATAGATTCCAAATACAAGATAATGCAAAACTAACTATAAAATATATATAATAACCACGAAAATGAATTACACTATGATGCAACTAGACTCGAAAAATATGTACAAAATGGACATTATCACATATTCTCCACTCTTGGGTTCTCACCGCTTATAATGGTGCTAGAGGTCTAGGTAGAGCTTTGTAACACCTTAAGTTCATCAATCATTTGGTCCAACTTGATCTCTTATATAAATTCTATCCTATCAAAATGTGGCTCATCACACTTCTTAACCCCAACAATAGTAGATGTACATTTGTTGGTTTTAACACGTTACCAAAGTAGAAAACACGTGTTTTGATCAGCTATTGTTCTCTGTCACTAAGGTTCATTAAGCCTTAGTTGCGCTTAACAAGGATTCAATTGCGCTTTGAATACTTGGGTTGCGCTTAACCTATGATGAACTATTAGTAATGAATTTACTAAAGTCCTTAAGTGCGGAAGAGGTTAGACAGACAATAAAGCGCGCTTTAAGTTGTTAAAGCGCATCAATATTTGCACACACAAGAATTTCCAAACGGTGAGAACCCTAATTCACTACTTGACTCGGGATAAAACTCACCACTACACTTGTATTGATTAAGAAGTGATTACAATCTCTTGCTTCAACACGAGAAGCTCACTCGTAAGCACTCTCTCTACAATACTCTCAGTTCAGCTCTGAAGAACAAAGGCACTCTCAACACTCTCTGATTACAAACGAAATATCTCTTAAGCTCTCTCTAGCTTCCTATATTCCCTATGTTTGCAATTCTTAGAGTGAATGAAATAGTACTCTATTTATACACAAGTCTGAAGCTAAACCTATAACTCAACCGTGTAACAAACAAAGACTAAACACAATGCCACCTCATCAATCCGTGTGCCTTGATCGCTTCACCAGAATTAATTAACGGCTTGGAGTGATTTGGTTTTGTTCTTCATGTGTTGATCCACGCCACATAAGCAATCCGTGTGCTTCAAGCTCTAACAAACTCTTGCCACGCTGGCGATCCCTGAAGTGGCGTCTCAAAGAGTGTAAAGTTCTTCTCGCACCTTCCTGTGCACGCAACTTGCACTCTCCCGCTTTACCAGCCTTCGTAGCGTGCAGATTTATTCTCCTGCGCTCTGGCACACCCTAAGCTTCAGTGGAGCCTCGTGGACAACTTTCTTCAACTTCATTCAAGCGCGTCTCTACGCCCTCGAAGCTCGATCACTCTTACTTCTTGGTCTTGAATGGATTTATTAAACACCGTTTGCGAAACTTACTTTCTCCGCTTGGTGTTAAGCGCGACTGTGACCAGTCAAGCGCATCTCTAAGTGACTTAAGCGCATCCTTACAAATATGGCAATGACCTGGAAGGCTTAAAAACACTAAGAGATTAAACATATTAGTTTGTTATCATCAAAACAAAGAGAAATAGATTGAGCTTTAACAAGATGATCAAAGCTCAACTAACAATTTCCCCCTTTTTGATGATGACAAACTGTAAACAGGTAAGCTCATGAATACTTTCTTAAGAGACTAAGATGAAGGCAATAATATCAATTTAATCAAGTATTCAGATTCGGAATTGGATCAAAGTAACTTACCAAGGTACTTAACCATACCAGTTTTCAATTCCCCCTGAATTCAAGCACGATCTCATACTTCCCCCTTAATCAAATAGGAATTTACCTGTGTTTTTCCCCCTTTTGACATCATCAAAAAATTCAAAGCAGAGTCATACGGTAAGAAAGATAGTAGAGTGCGCTTGCTAGCTAAGACGTCAAACAAAGCTTGAGAGAGAAAAATGAGCAAATTAAGTAAGGAAAAGTCAGGTTAGTAAGGCTCTCAAAGATATAAAAATCAAATGCATACTTCGTTATCATTAAGTACAAACTGCCACAAGAGGAGCTGGAAACCTAAGGAGCTAATTCACAAATCACATAAACAGAGTAGAGAGAAAAAAGAGAATCAGCAAATGCGCTTTAAAAAGCGCAACCATCACAACAACTCATGGGCTACCACCCCGTTCTTCGTTAAACTTCTCCTGAACTAGCTTCAGCATTGAAGACATAATTTCCACCATTTCTCCAAGACGCTTTTCGACCCGCTCCTGATGCGCTTCCATTGAAGCCACTAGAACAGACATATCTGCGGAGCTGGAGGAGACCCGAGCGCGAGGGCTCAGTTCGGAGCGCGAGCTAGAGTGGGGTTTCTTCTCAGTCTTGGACAACAAGATGGCAATAATGACGTCTTTATCACGAACATACTTGCGTGGCGTGATGATGATGGTGATGAAGTGGTGGAATAATCATTTAGAAGAGTAAAGCAGATCAACTGTGAGCGTACCTTTTGGCATATTGGGGCCAAACACGGTCTTCTTGAGCGCAGTTGCACCAGCTGGCCAGTTCTTTTTGTACAGCCGACCAAACCCGCTGGACTGCTTTGCCAGTCTTAAAGCGATGCACTGAATACTTACATGCGCTGAATACTTAAGCGCATACTGAACCACCTCTGAGTAGACGTAACACTGAAGCACATGCTGGATCTTTGTTAAACCGAAGAAGCATAACACTGATTGAGATGAGTAGACGTAAGAGTGTGATGTCCATTTCAATTTTCAAACTACAATGTAAAGAAATTCATGAATAGGAAGATGCACATTTCATATAGGGGACATTAGAGCATTCAATCACTCAAGTTGATGTGGACGTATGTGCATATACATGTAGTATGGTAATTGAGGCTTTATGTCACCAAATGAATACTTCTCTAATGTAGAGCTCAATAAAGGACGAGAGAAGCGTTACATCTAGTCAGGCTAAGGACACCTATGTAATGGATCATTTCTTAGGCATGTAATATGGGTAGAAGACGATCACCATTGTCACGTTTTGGCAAATAAGAGCATGCATGGATTAGGATTATATCAAATCGAGCCAAACAAGTCAGACAAGTTCAATACTAATTCATTTCAATGATCAATCAAAAGCATGAAGACTCAAAGCTATCAAGCGCAAGCGACCATAGTTCGTACGTTGATACTAAGCTCGCTAGTTCTAGTTAAATAGAGGAATACTTACAGTGCCATTGCCTCGAAGCTTAATGGAGTCGAATAAGGCCAAGCTGAACACTGAGATTTAAGAATACCTGACGATTAAGCGCCTTAGTGAAGATATCTGCCAATTGCCCTTCTGAAGATACGTGAATAAGCTCAATATGCTTGCGCTCCACATGGTCTCGTAGAAAGTGATGTCTTACGTCAATGTGCTTCATTCTTGTATGATGGACAGGATTCTTCGAAACACATATAGCGCTAGTATTATCACAAAATATGGATATAGTGTCAAGAGTAATACCATAGTCAACGAGCTGTTGCTTTATCCACAGTACTTGAGCGCAACATTGCGCTGCAGCTATGTATTCGGCCTCAGTCGTTGAAAGCGCTGTGCAGTTTTGTTTCTTGGATCCCCAGGAGACTAAGCAGGGGCCAAGGAACTGTGCCATACCACTAGTGCTCTTTCTATCAGCCAAGTAACCTGCATAATCTGCATCGGTATAGCCAACAAGAGAAAGACCGCCCCCTTTGGAGTACCAAAGGCAAAGATCGTCAGACCCTTTCAAATACCTGAAGATGCGCTTTACATGAGCAAGGTGAGAAGCGCGAGGGTCTGACTGTGATCGAGCGCATACACTAACGACAAAAACGATATCGGGACGTGAATCAGTTAAATACATTAGAGAACCTATCATACCTCGATACATGGTTTCATCTACCTTCTCAGCCATTAGATCTTTGTCCAGTTTTGTAGTAGTGGAGAGAGGAGTAGGACAAGGTTTAGAGTTCTCCATTTGATACTTCTTAAGCAACTCTTTGATGTATTTCTGCTGGTGAATCTCAATGCCTTCATTCATTTGGTTGACTTGAAGCCCTAGAAAATACTTGAGCTCACCAATCATGCTCATGCTGAACTTGAGGCTCATGGTGTTCTTAAAGTCTTCTACTAGCTGCAAGTTAGTAGAACCAAATATAATATCATCAACATAAATTTGAACAATGAGAATATCACCTTTCACTTCCCTTATGAAGAGGGTTTTGTCCACCAAACCTCTCTTATAGTCATTTGCCAACAAGTACTTAGATAGACAGTCATACCAAGCGCGAGGGGCTTGCTTTAGTCCATATAGCGCTTTGTCAAGAAAGTACACGTGGTCTGGATAAGCTGGATCTTCAAATCCTGGTGGTTTCTTGACATAGACCTCCTCATTAAGCTTACCATTGAGGAAGACTGTCTTCACATCCATTTGAAATAGCTTGAATCCTTTGTGCGCTGCATAAGCTATCAACAGTCGAATTGCCTCTAGACGAGCTACTGGTGCGTACGTTTCATCATATTCAATGCCCTCTTGTTGATTGTATCCCTGTGCAACAAGACGCGCTTTGTTTCGTACCACCACTCCACTGTCGTCCAACTTGTTTCTGTATACCCAGCGCGTACCAATAATGCTCCTATTACCTGGCCGGGGTACTAGACGCCAAACTTGGTTGCGCTTGAACTCCTCTAACTCTTCTTGCATGGCTATTATCCAATCTGGATCTTGAAGCGCAACTTGTACTGACTTGGGTTCCTGTAAAGAAACAAAAGCACTACAAGCAAGCATGTTACGAACGTTAGAGCGAGTCTGGGTACCTTTTTCATACTGAGATATGATCGCAGAAACTGGATGAGAGTTCATCTGTTGATAATCGCGCACGGTGACCTCTGTATTGTCTGGTAGCTTCATCGTTGTGGTTTTGGACAAGCTATCACTACCACCAGAAAGGCCACTGGGTCCTGCTTGAGGACTTCCAGGTTGCGCTTCACCATTGCTAGGTCCCGCTTGAGAGCTAGAAGGGGTAGAAGAAGTAACAGAGGGAGTTACCTGACCTGGAGAAAGAGGTGAAGGAGGAGCAAGAACGTCAATGGATGGTCCACTTTCATGATCTTCATTCTGAGTGTTGTCCTCTGGAGTTGCTTCTTCACTGGGAATGCAGGCTTCTGTGGCCAAGGGCTGAGAAGCGCATCTTCCACCATCATCATCGTCACTTTCCATACCTGAAGAAGGGATAGAAGGTTGCGCTTGAGGACATGGAAGAGAAGCTGTAAGTAGATCATGACTGGAGAATGGATCATCGTTGATTTCTGGAACACTTTCAAGCTCTCCTTCATTGAATTTGACATGGATGCTATCTTCTTCCCTCTGAGTTCTCAGATTGAGTACTCTATATCCTTGACTATTAGGTGCATATCCAAGGAAGATAGCCTCTTCATTCCTAGCATCAAATTTACCCAAAAGATCTCTCCCATTGTTATGGACGTAACACTTGCAACCAAACACCCTTAGGTGAGAGATATTTGGTGTACGCCCTTTAAGCAGTTCATAGGGAGTTTTCTCAAGAATAGGCCTTAAGAAGGCACGGTTAGATATATAACATGCAGTGCTCACAGCTTGAACCCAATAGTATGAAGCGACACCACTAGAGTGTAGCATTGTACGTGCCATCTCTTGAAATGTCCTATTCTTGCGCTCAACCACACCATTTTGCTCAGGGGTTCTAGGAGTAGAGAAATTATGATCTATACCCCTATCCTCACAAAATGACAGGAACTCACCATTCTTGAATTCAGTTCCATTGTTAGAACGATTTGAACAAATGGGGAGCCCTAGCTTCTTTTCCAGTAAAAGCGCAAGAGCTTGAAACTTTGCAAAGGTTTCGCTCTTGTGTTTCAAGAAAAGTGTCCAGGTATAGCGAGAATAATCATCAACTATTACAAAAATATAGCGATTACCTCCTTTACTCTGCGTTCGTAGTGGTCCACACAAGTCCATGTGGAGAAGCTCAAGGGGAGCTTTAGTCTGCACTACCTTGATAGAAGGAAAGGAGCTACGAGTCGCTTTAGCTTTTGAGCAGTCTGAGCATGAAGTCATGGAATCCACCTCGATGCAAGGAAGACCACGAACAAGATCTTTGGACTGGAGCTTGTTGAGTAGATGTAGACTTGCGTGTCCCATTCTCTTGTGCCAAAGATTTGTCGTTTCAGTGAGTGTAGCTAGACAAAGGTTGCGCTTAGGAGAGAAGGAGTGGTCGAAAAGGTAAGTGTTGTCCATGCTCTTGCCCTTAAGAAGCACCTCTTGTTCAGGGCTGACCACTGCACACTCAGTTGTGCTAAACCATACCTTATTACCTCCTTGGTCGCATAGTTGTGCTACACTCAGTAGATTGAACCGAAGGTTCTCTACTAAGTTTACATCTCCTATCTGAATAGCTCTGTTGAGATGCGCTTGTCCTTTAGCAATGATCTTCCCTTGCTTTTTGTCACCGAAGGAGACACTGCCTCCTTCCTTAGCTTGGAATGAAAGTAGTAACTGTGGATCACCCGTCATATGGCACGAGCAACCGCTGTCGATATACCACCTACATTTCATCCCAACCTGCAAAAATAGAGATCAAGCTTTGATCTCCCATCGAAGCTTGCGCTTCGTGGGAATATTAGACATAGCTATTCCTGAGCTAGTTTTTTGGACTAGCTCATAATAGCTAGGATCGCTCAGATCTAACACAATGAGAGGTCGCGCTGGACGAAGCGCACCCCTGTGTCCAAAAGCGCAACCGTGCTCAACAGAGGGCTGTTGAATACGTGTACGCTTGCCCTTATTTTTAGCCATTGGCTTATAGGGCTTACTCTTAAGAACCTTCAAGTCTTTCCACACACGCTTGTCATGTCCATTTTGACCACAAAAGGTACAGTAATGGTTACCTCTCACATAACCATACTTGCCCTTTCCCGGTCTAAATGGTCTTTTCTTTTGCAAGACGGGAGGCCGAGTTGGGGTAAGCGCTTGTTTCTTATACAAATGATGCGCTTTTCCCCCACGAAACCACTCTTTGGTTTCTGAAGGTTGTTCCTCAAGTACCTTAATCCTGCTCTTTAAATGAGAGTTTTCACTCTTATAAGCAGTTAGGTCTTGTTCAAGTGATTTGATCTTAGAAGATATTTCACTTGCTTGAGGAGGAATGGAGGAAGAGGAAGATTCCTGGGAGTCATAACCCAATCCAGGTCTAGCTTTAACAAAGCGTGTTTGAGGAACAGACTTTGTTTCCACTAACTTTGTAAGAACATCAAGCTTTGATATGATCTGATCAAGCTTAACATCTTTGGTTGAGACAGAGTTACTTTCTAACCCTTTACCATGACAAAGTTCACAAGATTTAGAGAGGAGTGTGTTTTTGTCATGTAAATGTTTAGAAAGCTCAACCAGTTCTTCCTTAGCATCATCTAATTCAACAAGCCGTGCTCTAGCATCAGTTGCTAGAGACTTGTGTTGAATCATAAGCTCTTTTAGAAGGAGGACAAGATTGCGCTTGGGAAGAATGTCAAGGTTCAGATCATTTACCTCAATCTCAGAGCCAGAGTCTGAGTCAGATGCGGCGCCAGCCATTAAGCACAAGTCGGGTTGCGCTCCATCGTCCGAATCATCATCAGATTCTCCCCAAAGTGTGACGAAGCCTTGTTTGGGGGGCTGTTTTGAGCTTGATCCTGGATTCACTTTTGGATGAGGACACGCTTTTGCAAGGTGACCTTTCTCATTGCAGTTGAAACAAGTGAAATCCCTGAGGAGGTCGCGCTGCTTATAGGTAGAGTCGCGCTTTTGTTTGATGAAAAATCGTTTCACAAGCTTGCTCATCATAACAACGTCCCTATCATCGTCGTCTTCTCCTTCTTCATCATTTTCAAGCTTTTGGAGAACACGAGATAACTTAAGCGCCATTACTTTGTTCTCTCGTTCTGATTGCTTTTCCTCATTGTTCTTGATTTCCTGCACTTTAAATTTACCTGCAAGAACAGAGATAGGCAATTCTCGGGTTTCCTTGGACTGAAGAAGAATTTGCTTGAGGGTTGTATACTTTGAGTTCACTCCATGAATGAACGCCATAGAATACTCCCAAGCTTTCTTCTCCATTCCAGCAGAAAGAATCTTGTCATATAGGATTTGACACCAAGAATGATAATCAGAGACGAGCTCATTTTCCCCCATTCGAATGGAGCAAAACTCGCGATTAAGCTCAAAGATACGGTTGTCCTTCATATCATCATTGCCAGAGTGCATGTTTATAATAGCTTTCCACATAGCTTGAGCAGTGGGAAGGGACATTACCTTGTCTATATCTTT